>NC_134574.1:97514468-97814468 GCF_050947875.1 Dermacentor variabilis | reverse complement strand
TGCTGTCGCCTCGCTGTTGCGATGCCGCCCCTGGTCTGAACCTGGAGCGCTTCCGAGATAGGGAACGCTGTCTGTGGCTCTTGCTCGGTTGTTCCGTCGGGGTGTTTTCTTTGTGTGCCTGTTCCCTACGCGGCCTGTGCGACAAGCGTGGTGCGGATAGCAGTCATTTAGGGCTTTCTTTCGACGCCATCGCATGATTGTCGTCGCACAACGAACATTTCAGTTTGCAGTCGTGTACATCGCTAGGTTCTGGTGCACCGCGTCTTTCGCAGGTGGTTTTGTCCGGGTGCCGGCCGACGATGGTTCGATGCCCCATTCGATGGCATGCGTTGCATACCTTGATCATGTGTCGATAAGCTAGGCAGCGTAGCTCGCCTTCATCGAAGGTGATGTACGTTCATGCAGTAGTAATTTACTTATACAAACTGAAACGTGGTTGAATTCTGACGTCACCGACGGCGAAATTTTATCCAATTTGCCCAATTTTAACCTTTTTAGAAAGGATCGTCCTGGCACACGTGACTGTGGCGTTCTCATTGCTGCATACAAACCACTTTTGTGCTCTGCTATCAAAATATCCTCCGACCTTGAAATATTATGGTTGATCTGTCGTTCCACATCACAGTCGGTGCTCTTACGTGTTTGCTACAGGCCTCCTAGATACAGTCCAGACTTCTTACGTGAACTTAATAGTATTTTAACCATACTTTCGACCAAATACCCAGATACTCGCTTCGTTCTCTTTGGAGACTTTAACTTTCCGAATATCGACTCGATGAACCTAACCACGTCAGCACGAAATGTGAAACAAGCCAATCAATTTCTTGACGTCTGCCTAAACATTAATCTTACTCAGCTGATATCACAACATACACGAGTCACTTCCGATACCGCCAATATTCTTGACATAATCTTAACAACAGATCCAGGCAGCCTATCTTATATAATATTTTTAAATAAAATAAGTGACCACAAAGTAATTCACGCTAATTTTGCCTTTGTTCCCGAAATGCGTCAAGCTTGCAGTAAAACAATTACACTATAGTACAAGGGGAACTATGGGGCCATCATTAGTGAACTTGATGGCTTTTCCCGTAGTTTCAAGACGGTTTTTGAGAGCGACCTATTAACGAACACTGGTAACTCTTCAAAAACAAAATGAACCAGTTAGCTGATCCCTAAAGCAACTTTCTGTCCCACCCGCCAAAAACCTTGGTTTACTAAGTCATTAAAATCACTTGAAAAAAAGAAGAAACGCCTTTTTCGTGTCGCCAAGACTAGAAACAGCGTTTGCGTATAGGATAAGTACAACAATGCAGAAAAAGCATATTTAAGTGAATTGTGCAACGCGAAGTAATCATTCTTTCACACTGAGCTACCGAAAATCCTTTCTGATTCACCCAAACATTTCTAGCAAACTCTAAACCCTCATGACACCCCTCCTGCTATTCTTACTAATCACTCTGGTCAAGAAGCAAGTTGTGCAAATACAGCAAGTGCAAATATATTTAACATAGCCATTTCGTCTGTGTTTACAAATGAACCTCACCCTATTGAAACACAACTATTATCTGTTGATTTACCCAAAATGCCACCCACGAGCATTAGTTTCTCTGGTATCCTGTCCTTAATTGAAGAAATGAAGTTGTCCTCTTGTACTGGTACGGATGAAATAAATTCCACGCTCTTAAAAAACACTAAGGACATACCTGCCGAATTGTTACTATTGCCGTTTTTAGTCACTCTCCTCAGGAATTCTCCCTTAAGACTGAAAGTCTGGGATGGTCATTCCAGTTCACAAAGCAGGCAACACCGCTGAATCACCGACCATATCTGCAACCAGTGTGTCTTGCAAACTCATGGAACATATCATTTACTCTCAGATCATGCGTTTCCTTAATTCTAACAGCTTTTTATTCTCTCTTAACAAGGATTTCAAGAAGGCCTCTCATGCGAATCCCAAATAGCCCATTTTCCTCACGACCTGCAAGCTAGCCTCAACACTGACCTACAAACAGATGCTTTTTCTTGACTTCAACAAGGCTTTTGATAAAGTACCACACAAGCATCTACTAATCAAGCTCTGTCAACTAACTCTGCCACCCGAAATCCTAAACTGGATCGCCCAGTTTCTGACCAACCGCTCTCAGTATATTTCCCTTAATAATGTCAAGTGTAATTCGCTCCCTGTAACGTCCGGCGTGCCGCAGGAATCTATCTTGCGCCCGCGTTTATTTCAAATATATATATATATTAACGACTAGCCTCACAATTTATTATGTAACATTCGCATGTTCGCGGACGATTGTGTTATCTACCTCAAAATAACTAAGACATCTGACCAAATAGCCCTACAGAATGATCTTAATAAAGTGTTCGACAGGTGTAACCGCTGGCTAATGATCCTTAATCCTAACAAATGTAAATAAGATTCCTTCCACCGCCGCTAAAACCCGCTCCAAATTTCCTATGAAATCGCTAACATACCAGTTGAAACAAGTGAAGCCTATAAATACTATGGTGTAACACTAACCCCTGATCTTTCCTGGCGCACTCATGTCACAAATATCTTTTCATCGGCTAACCTATCATGATTTCTAAAACGTCATCTGCGTCACTCACCCTACCACGTAAGACTTTTGGCTTAACAATCGCTAATTTGGCCCAAATTTGAGTAGGCATCATCAATCTGGAGTCCACGCCAAATTTCTTTGATCAACGCTATCGGAGCAGTGCAATGTCGTGCTGTTCGCTTCATTCGTTCTCCTTATTCATGCGATATCAGCGTGTCATCCCTGAAAAATGAATCTGGTCTGCCCACTCTTTCGTCTCGCCGCAGGATTTCCACAGTATCATTTTACCACAAGTTTTATCACAGTTCTTTCAGCCGTCCACCTTACATCGCTGCACTTAGCCCCCACACGCGCCATCCACTTCAAGTCACCCGACCCCTTTCTGACACCACAACTATTTCTACATCGTGTTTTTTGCCGCGAAGCTTCAGAATTGAATGGCCTTCCCTACGACATTGTTTCAATCACGTACCCATCGCGTTTTATTCAAAGTGTATCCACGTACCTGTCTTGTTAGCAAGCTGCGGCATTAGTAACATCTCTGTACAACCCACCCCTTATTTAACAACCCATTGTGGGGTCTTTAAGGAGATAAAGTGAAGTACCTTGGCATCGTTCTTCCCTCGAAAGTGAACAATGCGGTTACACATGGTCCCAACATCCGGGCTGGTAGATTCCCTTGTATGTCCGTACATCCCGCGCATGAGCTGCGCGTCTGTTGTTCCCTGAGGAATTCCATGGGCCACTCCACGAGCGGAATTCGCCGGTGGCGCGGTATATGTTGCCACTGCGTACTCTTTGGTGCCAAGATGCACAGTTTTGATGTTTCTTGTCCGAGCTGCCATGTCTTCGCTAGAGGTGCTCAGCATTGGGATGTTCTGCTGGCTTTCCATCCGCCCGATGAGGTTCTGGCTCGGAATGGCGCGTGGGTATTCCCCTGTAATGACTACTGCCCGGGAGATGACCGGGATTGGCTACTTTGAAAAGACGAGGCGTTGCCTTGACCTCAGTATCACTTTCAGGTGCTGCCCCGGGAGCCATGGTGGTCAGCGCAGCGAGCGCTGCTGTGCATCGGGAACCGGGTCGGAGTTCTAGGGTGCGTACTTATTGCGTTGTTTGCGGCGTTTAACTGTCAGCCAGTCACCTGCGCATTCGGTGAATTCTTCATGCCATTGCGAAGGCGAAGCATCAACCTCCATGGTGGCTTTTATAAGTTTCGAGTGCCGGGGAGGGCTTACCCCTTATTCTTGGCTAGGACTAGCGGAGCCCTACCTGCTTGCTAACTCTCGAGGTTCCAGAATGCAGATAAATGTCACTTAAGGCCTGGATCGTGGTCTCTACGTAAGTAATTCAAATTTCTGCGTCGAATGGTGCTATTTCAAAGGTGTGGCACGATTTAGCAGGGAGGTAGCACTCTTGAACTGGGAGCCCATGCAAGAACGGCTGCTCCTCACTGACTTCTTACTCCCTCCACCGGCGTCAATGGCGACCGCCCGACCGCGCTACGTCCTCGTTAAGTCACGCTTACACATTCTATCATTGCTAATTTAATAATTAGGCGAATGTTTACAAGCTTATACTGCCAATAAACTACTATCCTTACTTCGTACAGCTATCTACTAATTTCCTATCGCTATCGGTGCGATAGCGATAGCGAAAACTGCGGGTTTTTTGTAATAATTTTAAAGTTGGTGGCAGAACAGCTCTTTCAACTTTTATTTAGATAGATTCTAACTTGCTATGTCTTCGTGATTTTCCAACCACACTTTCACCGTGCCTTTTCAGTGGAAAATCGCGGTGGCCAGCATGACAGTAGCATTCCATTTCCTGTGCGCACTCAGGCTCTCAAACATTAACACCCAGGCTTCAACGTCGACGCCAGCCGTCCCGCAGTACCCCCAGAGATCTCGAGAAAGCGCCATGACAACTGATAGTGAGGGCGCCGTTGAGGCATTCTTGGTTCAAAGCTTTCGAAGCTGGCCTATGAATCTGCGAAGCTACGAAGCTGCCCTGGCAGTCGGTAAACCGCCCACCTCTAACAATAATTTATGCGAATGGAAGAGACATTGATGTGCGTTGATCCTAACTTGCTACCTCTACCTCTATCTACCTCATCTCAAATTTACCTCTACGGAATTGTAGAGGTAGATTGAAGGTGTCTTGCTAAGCATTCACCAACAAGGCTGTGCACAAGATTTTCATTTTTTTCCTCCGCCACTGTAGAAACTATATTACTATGCGAAAAGCTGGCTCCATCAGACTAAAACTATTAATACGATATGCCTAAACAGCGATTACTTATAATACGGCACAAAGGAGTTCAAAGCCTAAATTTGTCATCGCAGTATTACTTCAGTAAGTTGTGGTGCACTATATCCTAAAGATACCTTAAAAACGGCACTTTCTACATGAACAAGGCAGATGCATTAAGGCGCTATAAAATATTCTGCCTGACATAAGTTATCGAGGAGGCAAACTGGTGACCCACATTTTTCACACTCGAAACATGAAAGGTATCTGCCTACTTTAAAAGCACCATCCGAATGTTCGTTACACTATGCTCGATAATATTAGGGTGATCGTGTCAATGCACATTTTATGACATTTATATTTTCACATTTATGAAATTTTGAATGTCGAGAGCTATGCATATTATGTAGAGCAAGAAATGGGTGTTCTACAATAGTATAATGGTGCACGCACTGTCAATGCCTCCTTTGTAAAATCATAAAAATCGTAGTTTCAACTGGAATCTAATAACATGCTTTCTAACTTTCAGCGCGGTTTTTGGAAAGGTTTCAGCGCCTTAATACAACTAATTGAATTCTCACACGACGTTCTCTTCACCCTTGATATCGGCACCCAGGTCGACACTATATTTATAAATTTTTCCAAGGCTTTCCATACTGTACTGTATTCTAATCTCTTAATAAAGCTTAACATGATCTTGAAAAATTCTGACTTGATTAGCTGGATTGCCAGTTTCCTTTCTCATTGGTCACAATCCGTATGTTATAACTCAGCTAGTTCTGTTGACGTGTCATCTGGTGTACCTCAAGGGTCGCTTCTTGGTCCTTTACTATTTCTACTATACATTAACGACTTACCTCGAAACGTCACTTCACACATACGCCTTTATGCGGACAACTGTGTTCTGTATCGCGTGATTAACGCACCAGAAGATCATCTTGAACTAAATTCCTTATTTGTGAGCTTCTGGACCTGGTGCAACACTTGGCAAATGAAAATAAATTTTACTAAAACTGTGATAATGTCATTTTCTAATAGTGCCTCTCCTTCATTGATCAATAACAACTTCAACTACTTATCCTTGCACAGGGTCTCGGAATACAAGTATCTTGGCGTTATATTTACCACTAACATGTCCTGGTCAAAACACAATAATTTCATTTGCACTAAAGAAATCCGGAAGCTCGGGTATTTGAGGCGCCATTTCAACAATTCTCCAAAGAAAACTAAGTTACTTAAAGAATAAAACTTTAATTCGCCCAATCCTATATTATGCTTCTCCTGTCTCGAACCCTCATAAGCAGTGCGACATTAACTCCATTGAGAGCGTACAAAGAAAATCTATTAGGTTCATATATCGTCGCTATGATCACTATTTTTCACCCTCTCGTGCCTTATCTTCTTCTAACCTAACCCTTTTATCCATACGCCGTCACATTGAGTCATTGAAGTTCCTGCATGGCATCGTAAATTTTTCTTATCGTGTCTCAGATCCCATATATATTCCTTCAGACATTTCTTGGCCAAGTAGGAGTCACCATAGCCTTAATATTAGACCTTACTTTGTTCGAACTAATAAATTTAAATACAGCTTTTTCCCACGTACTATTGAATTCTGGAACTTAATTCCCGGAACAATTAGGTCACTGCCATTAAACGATTTCCTCTTAAAAGTTACCCACACCTGATTTTATGTATTTTCTTGTTGTTACAGTGTATTGACTCATTCTCGTTTTTGTACTGACTCTCAGTGTTGCTGTTATATTGAGTTTCATTTGTGTCATCTGCCTTATTTCTTGTGAATTTTTAATATGTTATTGTTTACTTATTTTTATTATATGACACCTTTTTGTCTAACCCACTCCTGCAATAGCCCCATAAAAGGGTTGCAGTATGTATAAATAAAAAAATAACATAAATATAAAAATTAATGCAGATATCTACATTCAAGAGCTCCGACGCGACCGGTTCTCACGATGTGTTCTCCAAGAGAATAGTGATTTGCTACAATATTAGGGCACTGTTATGTGCTTGTGGCTATACTGTCTATTTACAAATGACCAGTGCTGCCATAATTTTTTGACGCGTGGTGCTAAAGCACGACAAGGAAGTTGCTGAATTTCAGCACAATTTTGCAGCTACAATTATAGCTAAAATTTTTAAGTAAACTTGCGGTAACTAACGCGTTTCCGTTAATTAAATTTACGCCAACATGTCGTAAACTATTTACCTAATGTCTCACGTTTGTCGATAGTGTCTACGTGGGTGAGAAAGACATAGTGACCGCGCCAGCATTGTGTAGTGGGCACACTTCGCTATTATACTTACACCGGGACGAACTATGACCTCTAAATCTCGACTTTTACCTTAGGGTTGTGAGGCTGCCAAATGCAGGGCAATTAATAAGAACGCGAGTAATTTCTTCTTACTATAGCGCTGAAGGCACATGGTCCCACATTATCCCTGCAAGCTTTCAAATTCTTGGCGCTCGTTCAGCGAAAGGTAATCTCTGCCATCCAAACTTGGCTGAATGTCAACATTTCGATGAAAATACGTGATATTTATGCAAATAAGCCACTGTGCTGTCATCCGTGGATCTACACAAACGCTCCTTGCGATACTAATTTGCACAAAAGGCATAAAACAAGAAAGCAATACGTTCAGACTCGCGTTAATGTGCCCACCCGCTCCAATGCCCGTACATTGGGATTATGCATCTGTTGTATTATTCACCTTGCCGTCTTCTAAATCTCACGTTAAAATCGATTACAATAGGTTTAGGTAACCTCATTTACGGGTGTTCTTGTAGATGTCCTGTAATGGAAATTATTACGGAAAGCGCATAACACGGACCATTTAAACCTATTTAAATTGATTTTGTAAAGACTGAAATAATAATAATAATAATAATAATAATAATAATAATAATAATAATAATAATAATAATAATAATAATAATAATAATAATAATAATAATAATAAACATGAATTTTGTGAGCCCGCTGTTACTCACGTGAAAGTAACTATGCTGTGAAGCGCAGTGTGACCACTGCCGATGTGATGGCAACCAATGTTTTGGAGGCGTAGACTGCTGGGCCAGTTGGTGTATCAAGCAGTGTCGTTGAGCGGAAATAGGGGCTGGAAGAAACGTGGACAGAACAGACGCAGTTGTAAGTGAGCTCTGTCCTACCCCTCTGTTTCTTCCAGCCCGTGTTTCCACTCAACAACGCTACTAACCATTCCTTTGTTACAGTACAGACAATTTCAGCCGCTCAAACGTAGCATAACGTGCATTTTAGAAGGTCATTTTTGGAGCAACTTTCCTAATTTCGAAGTCGCTAAAATGTCGCTTATTGTTTTGTATCTTCGTTAAAAGGGTCTCCAGTCACTAAATAGAAATTTATTTTCATTAACTAGCGACAAAATGTTAAAATGTAAGGCGGCAAATGACTCCCGTTCCAGCTGAGCGTTCCTTTATCTGTTCGTCGAATATACGATGCCCGAGTAAAATACCGAGACTTACAAATTACACGAGTCTGGCTGTAATGATGCAACGCGAGAAATGTCAAAATCAGGCGAGGTATTTGTTTTATTTATTTATGTTATTTTATTTATTTTACAATACTGCCACTCTCCGCCGAGAGCCTAGCAGACGGGCATGAACGCTTTCCTTTCCGTGCATAAATACACCTGCGAGCTACACAAAGCATGAGAAAGCCACGATATTCAACAAAATACAAAAGATAAGGTAGATAAGGTATACAAATAGAACATTAAACAATGCAGAGTAAGATGAACAACAAACGGGACACATCATAAACAACGCAAAATCGTGCAATATTTGGGAACAAACAACTGTATACTATTTTTTTTTCTAAGTACTATCAGTTTAACATAAAGAGAATAGGGAACAAACATTAAAAGTCGTTAACAAGATGAGCTCCAGCTGTGAAACGAACAGGGATAAAGACTTTGTTTCTGCTAGTGAGGAGTTAAGTTCATTCCAGTCTCAGATTACCCGAGAAAAGGATGAGTACCTGAGTGCATCATTAGAAAAGGAATACTCGGTTAGCGGATGATCGTGTTTATGCCGTGTTATTCTAGATTGATGAAATGTACTGTGTGATATCAATTTTATACTAACGATGCAGAATTTGAAACAGGAATTTTAGTCGACCTTGTTTTGCTCTCGTCGATAATGTGTGGAGGCCTGAGGAAGCTACGAGACGTGAAGGTGAGTCAGTAGAACGATATTTGCTATGAATGAACCTTGCTGCTTTTCTTTGTACGGCTTCAAGTTTAGCTATGTTAGTTGCCGTGTAAGGAAACCAAATTGTGTTAGCGTATTCTAAAATTGGTCTCACAAATGTTTTGTAGACCAGAAGCTTAATGTTTGTTGGAGCGATCTTTAGGCGCCTTTTTAGATAAGATAGCTTTTGCAGTGCTGTAGTTGTAATATTAGTTTCGTGTGTTTCCCAATTGAGGTTTGATGTCAGCGTTATTCCTAAATATTTCTGTTGCTCAACCTTCGAAAGAGGCGTGCCATTAACAATATAGGTGAAATGAGAGGGGTGCTTTTTTCTTGGTATTTTCATTGCCACTGATTCATTGACGTTAATAGACATTTACCATTGGGAGCACCACTCGGCTGGCGTGTTAAGGGAATCAGAAAGATCGAGATGGTCGTTATGGCTGTTCATTTCTTTATATGTCACGCACTCATCCGCGACGAGTTCGATTTTGGACGCTATATTATTGCTTATATCGTTAATAAAGATCAGAAATAACAGCGGCCCGAGTACCGAGCTTTGTGGTACTCCAGATGTGACCGGAACGACATCAGATGGCATATGGTCAAACATAACAAATTGTGAGCGGTGTTTTAGAAAAGCTGTTATATAAGCAAAAACTTCTCCCTTCCGGATAGCTTGCTCCACTTTTGCAATTAGTTTAGTGAGACTCACGCAATCAAAAGCTTTAGATAAGTGAAGTAAAATCATGTCAATTTGAGAGCGATTATTAATACTAAGAGCAAGGTCATGAACAACCTATGTTATTTGAGTGATGGTTGATAAGCCAGATCGAAAACCATGGTGGTGAGCCGATAAGATGTTTTCGCGTTCCAGAAACACTGTCATGTGTTTAAGAATGATGGGTTCTAGTATTTTGCATGTAGTGCTTGTGAGAGATATAGGTCTGAAATTAGCAAAATTAATTTTGTCTCCTTTCTAGTAAATCAATATTATTTTAGCCTTTTTCCAGTCGTGTGGTAGATTAGTAGTTGCTAGTGACTTACGAAAAAACTGTCCTAGATATCTACTGCACCCCTCAGCATATTTCTTTGGCTGTTCGTTTGGGATTTCGTCAGGGCCGTTTGCTTTCTTAGGGTCAATGTTGAGGAGAAGATTGTGGATTCCGGCGTCCGTTATTATTAAGGAATCAAGCACTGAGGTACAGGAGGATGGAAGAGGGGGAAGTGTACAATTGCCTTCCTTGAAGACTGACTTGAAGAAATCGTTATATTTACATGCCGTTGCACTTCTTTCCTCTGGAGTTAGTTTGGTTGTTGTCTGCTCGGTACTGCGCAGATGCTTCCAGAAATATTGTGGGCTATATTTAGGAAGCCAGCAAGAGTGACTCTGTAGTAGTGTTTTTTCGAATCTTTCAGTTTCTGCTCGAAATGCATAACTGCAGATTTTAATTTCAAGGTTGTAGATGGATTTGGGCTATTCTTGTTTGCCTTACGAAGCCGATTTGCGCGCCGTTTAGCATGGATGGCTTCGCGTGTGATCCATGGATTCTTAAGGTGCTGTTTTTTTTCTTTTGCATTGCAATATAATTAGTTTTACAGTGCAGGACAATGCTTTTAAAATGTAGTCACAATGCATCTACATCAGTAGATTCCTGAGATGCTTTTTCCAAAAAGGGATCGAATTGATGCGACAGATAAGTTAGTATGCTCGCGTCATCTGCTTTATGAAAGTTAAAAAAACTTTTTACTGAAGACGCGGTAGTAATACAATGATGAAGCTGGAATGTGCACATAGGTATACTGTCATCAGATATCTCTTCAATAATGCCCATTTGTACTTGACTTGTAGAAAATGGTTGCTATGAAGTATGAGGCAGGGGATATTTTTCGTTGAGCCTTGAACGCGAGTAGGAGGAGTCACAAGTTCATGTCGGTTAAAATTTACCATTAAGTCTATTAGCACTTCTCAGGCTTCTGATGTGTGATGCATTGCGGGCCAGTCTATGTGAGCAATGTTAAAGTCGCCCGCAAAAATAATCCTGGATTGATGGACATGACGCTGCATGTATTCTTGAATTGCTGAAAGACATGCGCTGTCAGAGGAAGGGCTCCAATAAAGGCGTCCGGTTACAATTGACGTCCCGTTGCATAAACGTTTGCAGAAAACAGCTGCAGCGTTGTCCACCTCGGGAAGAAGGACAAAGCGGAGACAGTTTTTTATCAGTAAGGCCACTCCTCCACCCAGTGAAGGTCGGTCTTTTCGGATGATTGTGTAGTTTGCGGAGCAATCTCGCGGTCAAACATAGCAGGTGAGAGCCATGTTTCCGTGATGGCTACAATATCGGGCTCGTAGTCGACTAGAAGGCTTTCCAAGGCTTCTGGGGCCGTATTCTGTAGCGGTTCGCTTTGGAACCGATTCGGTCTGGCTGTTGCCATTGGTCGGTGCTTCGTTGTCGTCATCCCTGGTGGGCGGGACGACAAATTTTGTTGACGTCGCACAGGTTGTTAATTATCTGGAAAGGAACCGGTTCCCTGATACGAGAGGAACCGCGGAGAAGGGGTTCGCTCGAGGGTCGCGCGCGGTGGCGAGCATGATGTCGAGGGTTGCTATGGCAACCGTGGCTGCCGGCTAGTCTTGCGCCAGCTGACAAGCCGGCACCTAGACGAGACGAGACAGAGACGGCAATGGCGGCTCCTTTGGTAGTGCTAGGTTGTGCTGCTGGCGAGCGCCGAAAGACAACGACGCTACGAGAGGCAACGACGCGACGCGTTCGGCATGGCCGAAGAAGAGTTTCGAAGGCATTTTAGGCGCTCCAAAGACATAGTTCAACGTCTTTGCGATGAGCTGGGAGAACATCTCGGACCTCAAAGATTTCGTGGTGTCGACACTACGATGAAAGTGCTGTGCGCACTGCGGTTTTTCGCCACCGGGAGCTTTCAACAGTGCGTCTGCCATGAAGAAGCGATTGCACTGTCGCAGCCTTCGGTCAACCGGGTCATTAAAGCCGTCGCCAAGGCGATTACGTTTATGGGCAGAGAAAAACAATGGGTTAGATTCCCATCCATGGCGCAACAGAAAGCCGCCGTCAGCTGCTGGCCCAACACACATGCTAGGTAGGGGTGCTCCTCGACAAATGAAACGAGTATTTCGCGCTGCTTCGCTGAAACATGAGGACCCAGCCGCCTGTCCTTGTGCGACGACATCGTTTCGGTTTCGGTGCGCGAGCAAGTCCAAAACATAAACAAAGCGAGGCAAGCTGTTAGCATAACGTATGGCACACCACCTAGCTACTAAATAAGAAAACAACACAAATAAAGTTACAACTCCCAGTAGTCATCTGCGCCGCAAGCTCACATTTATTACGGAAAATTATATTTGCATGTGTTCTATACAAACCAATGTTTTTCTTTAATCAAACCAGCAACATCACTCAATTGCTATACCGTCCCCGAAGTACAAACAAAAATGATCACGTGATCTTCCGGCAGACCGCCGGTCGTTGATTAGTTCCCCTCACGCCGCCCCGTTCCACTCTTTCTCCGAGTGACGTAATCCAGACGTAATAGCCAGACCGAACTGGTTCCAAAGCGAACTGCTACAGAATACGGCCCCTATTTTATCTAGGACACTGCGGGTGTTTACATTTATCAATTTTAATATCTTGATTGTGCGGCTTGTGCGGCTTGTGCGGTTCGGCGGGCTATTCGGTGGTTTGTTTCTGTGTCGTTTTTTTTTGATTCGGTACTTTGTCCTTCTTGTTTTCGAATCTTCAGTTTGCTGCAAAACTGCTGCTCTTTATTTACAGAGAATTTTCACCCCATATCGGCACGTCTAGTGAAGCTTAGTCGCATATGTGCGTCTAAATTTAAGAAGCTTAACCTTTTAAAAGGGTGTGCACATTTCTTCAAATTTTTTCTGCAGTGCACATGTACCGCTGTAGCCGAACAGCTCCGCAACGTGCAATTTTTTAGGGAGGAATTAGAAGATCGTATCGCTATTGCAACATATGGTACACTTATTTTGAACAACCGCTGTGCCGAACAAAGGCAGGACAACTTTATTTCCCATTGTGCTCAGCAGAGAAGGCACGCTGCTAGCGCATCTGCTTCTGTATCCTTACTTATAGCGCGAACTGAACAGTTGTACCAACTTGCCTAGCTAGCTACCGTACTTCGGCTTATAGAAGCGCCCATATGCATATTTTAGCGAGTAAATAATAAAAATCGTAAGTGCCGCACTGGAAATGCAGACATTTACGTCACCGACAAATTATAGATTATGGTGAACACTTCTCATTGGGAGCCCTTACCCGACCTGTTTGCGAATGGGCATAGGTCTCCGAGGAAAGAAGAAACTTGTTTCAATTTTTTAGCTTTATCCCGCAGCTAATTTTTATAGCAAAGGAAAACCATTGTCTAGCAGACTGCTCAATGGGTCGTGACATTCTTTAAGCCTATAATGGCACTTAATAGCGCATTCAAAGCCGCTTGTTCACATTTAATTTTGATGCAATTCTAGTTTTATGTGACCGCAGCTGGAGTCGACCGTATGCAGCAAAAATGTCAGCAAATTTGTTGTTCTCACTACAGTAAAGATGACCCCTCCTCTAGAGAAATTGGTCATAAGACGAAATTGAAACGTGTATTCTAAGAAGGAGTGACCGGAACGTTGCACATTTACAAGCACAATTAAGTCGGTAAATACGCACAGTCTTTTTTAGTTATACTTTAGTTTTAAGGCCAAGGAATGAAATACATGGCTAGCACGCAAGGCCTGCTCTACTGCGCAAAGTGATAGAGCACCGCTGAGGCAACCATGCGTCATAGTTGTATCCGACGCGACGGTGCTTACAAATTTAACGAAACCGTGTCGTTAGAGCCTCAGTGGCTTTGCGCGCGTGTGCACGTGCGCATATTTAGAAGTGAGCAGAAGCTTGAAAACGGTGTGATTCGCGGCGGCGCTACCGAGCAGATGCGGTTGTCGAGCATCACCTTCGAAAAGAAGTGCACGAAACGGGTTCGTAGACGCCGGCTGTGTTAGGCTTGGTCCAAATCAGTGGCTATACCTCCCTAGGAAAACGCAAGTTTAGTCAACAGTGCTGGTTAGTCTCCTTGTGCCTGGATAGTCAAGCTTTTTAGCAAATAAATGAAGAAAACGATAATAAATTGAAGCTGGCTTTCACGGCAACGATATTGTTGATCCACGAGAGGAAGACGCCAACGCGCTTAACGCCTTGAGTTCGCTTGACGAGAGCGTGATTTTCCCGACGGACGCAACTGCAAACAAGCACAGACACACAGACACACACACGTATGTGTGTGCTTGTGTGTGCGTGTGTTTGCTGTTGGAGTCCGTTTCGTTATTACAGCTTTCATTTTCATCTTCTTTCTTCTTGTAACGAGAATATTGTGTGTGGTTGTTCTAGTTTTAAATTCCAACAGCGCATCCATGTTTCTCTTATTCCATTTGAGAAACGCGAGCCCTCGCGCTTACGCTTGGCTCCTGCGTTTCGGCAGAACAATATTAGGCGGAGAAATGCGGACGCTTTTGTTCGTTTATTAAGTTTGCACTCGTAGCAGCATTTTGCAAGTTGCAGGTTTTGTAATGCTGAGTTTTCAACTGCTGCTTGAAAATACTTGTGATCAGTTTCCTACGCTTCAAATGTCCTTGATTTCTAAATGTCTAAGTCAACTTGTTAATGAGGCACTGTTGGATTAGTTCGTTCAAACATTTATTGACTTTGCCTTCCTCATTCTCCAGAATACCAAGTACAAAACCACTGGCTCCCGGAAGATTAAACCGCTAGGCAGTTCAGCACGAGCTTTTTTCTACTCTTGAAGAATTTCTGCTGTACAGGGGGTAAGAACAGATACCGACAGCGCCAACGCCGCTGTCGGCGTAACAACCATCGTACTCACTTCGTGAAGAGCTTGCCACTGCAGCCCGATGGAACGTAAATCTCTTCTTGCTCAGCAAAAGCTGTGGGACTGCTTAAGCTGTTAAGCGCGTAACCGGGAAGATCGCACATGGCAGATGAACATTCCGTAAAGAGAAGAGAGCAAGAAGACTGCATCCTGGCAGGCAGTGTTGAATTTTCGTGTCCTAAGCGCACATCACTCAGTTGCAGTAGCAGACAAAGCGAGGAAGACAGCAATCCCCGTGCGTTTTTGCCGTAAATGCAAGAACTCCAATCGCTTCCGGCACATGGCGAGGCGACAGGCTGCGTGCAAGCTTTATAACCAAGAACAACAGGACTTCGGAACGATCGCTAACCTTACCGCCTCGTGCGTAGGGCAAGAATTCTAACGCATTCTCTCAAAATAAGCCATCATTTGTGCAGTACTCGAAAAACGTTAGAATGACGTTTCATTTCGGGAACTCGGGTGACGCGCATGCGTATGGGGGCTACATAGCGCATACGCAGCTATCTGCCTTCGCCCATCCCACACGGATGCAATTTTCATGAAACCGCCAAGTAACACACAAACATAGAAGTTTTCCCGCCTCAACCCGCCGTGGTTGCTCAGTGGCTATGGTGTTGGGCTGCTGAGCACGAGGTCGCGGGATCGAATCCCGGCTACGGCGGCCGCATTTCGATGGGAGCGAAATGCGAAAACACCCGTGTGCTTAGATTTAGGTGCACGTTAAAGAACCCCAGGTGGTCAAAATTTCCGGGGTCCTCCACTACGGCGTGCCTCATAATCAGAAAGTGGTTTTGGCACGTAAAACCCCAAATATTATTATTATTAAGTTTTCCCGCACCTCAACCCTCCTCCCCCATCCCCTCCAAGTATAAGCTCAGTTATACATCTAATTATAGCAGGACACTGTAAAACAGGGATAGCGCGATTACAAGGACATTTAGGCACACTAAGCTCTTTTCTCTGAAACTGCATTATCTCTTACAATTAGGAAGCGAACTACGACAACTACTAGCTGGCTATATTGTTCTCCAAACTCAGGAAGAATGGTAAACTGCCTGAACCTCGTGCGCAAGACATACTTTCTGATTTATCCTTGGCATGGTAAAATATACAGCGAAGTCTCGAATTACCAATCCTAATCGTACAAAACAATATTTTCCCCTAAATAAAAATTCTTTCAACACTCATGTTAATTACGAAGTGTTGACTCATAAGCAAATAAATGATTTTTTTGCCAGCGTAAGCACTTATCTAAGAGAATTGGACCATAGAGCGCGTTCTATTTTTCCTAAGGAAGACAATTATTCTGAACCATTCGCTGAAATCGGGCTCTTCCGCTGAAGCCAGGCTTAGGAATGGTGGATTGAAGGCAGCCTCCGGGGGTGGGTACCGAGGTGGTGCCTGATGAGGCTGTAATTAGTGACATCACAAAGTTTCCTCACTAGCTCTGTTTTCAAGAACGTAGTCTCAAATGAGAATAAAACATTGTCAACTTATAAAGAGCCCTTTATGCAACAATACAGTGTTCGCAGTGTTCCTGCGACTTTCCCAATATGTACTACAAGTCTGAATTTATGCACAACGCCAGCACCTTTTGCCAATGCAGCTTTATTTCAGCAATCGTCAAATACAGTGACTTTCGAGAGGCATTTTTATTTGTTTGAAAAGCGCAAAATAAGCGGGAACCATTACGTGATGAATATGATGCCTGTGGTAAAGGAACCATGTTGTGTTCCCCTTGGCCTACGGCCTATTGCAATGGACTATATGATAAGGCACCTCCTCCAAAATCCAGCTTTTCATGCACCACATATCCGGTCTTTTTCCCGAAACGACCTACATCAGAGGCGGCAAAATTAGTGGCCTGGTCAGTGAGGACTAAGTCCCGATGGCGATTGTTGAGAATTGTTGTAGAGATTGTAGAGCTGAGGATTTGCCTACCCTTTTTTTCGTTTACCGAGACTTTGGGCTTTTCCACAGCGAGAACTGTTTCTTCGTCGCAGCTTCGCACCCGCACAGCAAAACTTAATTTCTTCGTGTGATTCTCCTGACGTGAAAGCGAGTCACTCGAGAGTATCGTCTGACGCTGGTTTGGTTAACTTCCAAAAAGAAACAGAAAAACAAGCTCCCAAGTCGCCATCCCGAGAGGATTCCTGGAATAAAGCGCGAATTGAAGAGAGTGCTTTTGTCGTGAAGGAAAGTTGACTTCCACGGCAAATCAGCAAAGAGGCACAAACTGTCACAGTGGCGTCTGTGCAAGGGCAGTATTTGGAGGAGCAATGTTTCAATGTGCGTAAAAAACTGGATAGGTTCATGAGAAGAGCGAATTATTGCAAGCCAAAGCAAGGCACAGTGTTGCTCTGTAGCTCAATAGACAGAGCACTCAAAATACAAGTGGGCGGTGTCTTGACCCAACACAGCACGCGTGGTAGTCCCTACTGCGCAGCGGAAAGATTGCCCAGCCTGCTATCAGGCGTCCCACAAAGCAGGTGTGAAGAGGAGCACCGACGCCACAACTAAAGGCAGCGAACGTCCACGAGATGAGATGGACGAAAAATTGTAAGCGTTTCCAAACTAAATATTCTGTCCATGCTGCTAAGGTGGCGGTATACACCTTAGCGGTATTATGCACACCTAGGCTCAGCAGGATCACAAGTGTTCCTGGGCGCAATGTTCATGCCAGAGGTGTTAGAGCACGCACCCAATCTCTCCGCGCTGCAGGATAGGCATGTGTCGGTATAGGTTGCAGGGCCCGCAGTCTGGATCCAACAGTGTCCTACTGATATACTTTGTGCACATATTCTTGACATTTCCTAGAAGACTTTGATGTATCGATTGACCAGCAAACTTCGTTATGTTGGTGCGATGTTTTGCGAGCGTGAGAGTGAATGGATATTTGCCGTGGAATTGAAAGCAGTTCCTTAAATTGGGTTCATTGTATCGAGCTTTAAGCGAAAACCCGCGATTTAAGCTCTGCTGACAAGCGCCGATAGCGGTTGTTATACTCTTTCGACATCACGAAGCTGCATATCGTATGTCGACGGCCGTATAATGTGGCATTCGACGAGAAACAGACTGTTTGGCTGTTACACTGCGAAGACATTTGAGCGGCTCCAACAGCAATCAATTGGCCTGACATATCATCCGTGCTGAAATATCTCAAGCTTTGAAGTAAACTAGACTAGAAACTTAACAAATACCACCGTTTTCTCTGTATGAGAAGTTTCATATTGCTGTCAAAGCAACCTTGTCAAAAACAGGCCCCATCTTTATGCACGGCAACTGTTGCGCTGGCTGTAATTACCAATTCTGGCATCCGCTTGTAGCTGTTTGTAGTCTTCGTCAAGCATACAGTTTCGATGTTCTTTAAATCTGCCCTAGAGGAATGCTTTGCGAATACGATGGCTTCACTAAAAGGCGTGCAGTTCCCTTTAATGCATCTTCCAACCTTGATACCGCTGACCACCAAGCAAAGCATTTGTTTCGCTCTTGTGTCGAAGTCCCTGTTTTGTTAACTACTTGGCATGGGACTCAAACAAGCCCTCTGGAAATTCAGTAAAGAGTCAGCGCGCAAATGCGCGCAAATATGCCCCGTAGTGAAATTCCACTTATAGAGGCGCCAGCGAAAGAAATACCCATTGCCTTTGGCAATAAGAACATATGTACAAGGTGACCCAACTAATATGCACCAAGATATAAAAATATTCAAATGCCACGTAGATGGACAAAACCAAGGTAATATTGTTTGACGTCGCTTGAAGATGCTCATATTAATTTTGCATTCCGCTAATTACATAACTTATCTTAAATAAATACTCAATTTCTCAAATGTTACTATTAGATGGAAAGTATCAATGAGAAAATTGTAGTCCAACATTGAGAGCTCCTGGAACAGTTTGCTGTTTCTCAACACGTGCTACATGAATGTGTTTTTCAGAGCGTAATACAAGCCTGCGAATACACCCAAAGAGCCTCGAGCGGCATGTCGTGCGACAATTCTGCCTGCCTTTACGGGCTTCTTTACGCTAAGAAAAACACTTTCTTGTAGCACCCATTGAGCAACAGCAAGCTGTATCGGGAGTCCTTAATGCTGTTCTACAATTTTGTCATTGACACTTTCATGCAACAACATTCGATAATTTGATTATTAATGAAGACTAATTAAGTAATTAGGCGTAATCCAAGAAATAATCTGAGAATCTCGAACCCAAGGCAAAGAACATTATCTTCGTTCTCTGCAGCTACGTGGCATTCGCATATTTTTAAACATGGGTGCATGATAGTTGGGATACCCTGTATAAATTTGATAACATGGTTTATGGGCGCTTACCGATCATTGCAGAGGCAATATATGACACAAATTAATGCTGATTTCGCATAGACATAACGTCAAGAAAAATTTGCTCATCCTATTTTCTTCTCCAGTGCTTCAGATAGCCCTGTTGGGAGCACACAAACTTAGCTGGTAGGTTATGGTGAACCGCCACCGCAATGTGGCTGTTCTAACTGTGCTGAACTTATTGAATTCATGGATTGGACGTTTAGTTCGATTCAATTAGGCCCTTCTGAACACAACTAAATACGCAGGGTTTGCGGTAGTTGATGTGTCACTCTGACCGTATAGGTCGATGCATAATGGCCGGGAAACCTGCCATGTGACGGTCGGTCGACTGGCTGTTTCATCCGTCGTTTGCAAGAAAGCCGCCCACGCCAAAAAGTCGCCGTCATTGGTCACCTCGGCCGCAATTTAGGTGACTGGTCCAAAACGCCTTGTCACGCACGCTGCTACGTAGAAAAGCTCGGGATGTGCAGCTGGGGCAGGGCAGCGCCAGGACCATGACACCACGGGTGAAACTCTGGGCCAGCTGTTTGCGGTATTGAGGCCATGTCTAGTGAAGGGTTAGCAGGGCAGCTGACGGAGCCTGTAAGTGCTCGCGTATGTGGTTCTGTGGCGAGTCGCATGCTTATCCTTGGCAAGGCTGATATTTTGGTCATACTCCACGGCTGTGGTCAGGTCTGCCTACAAAGCTGCATCGGCGAGCGCGTCTTGGTTTGGGTAGTCCAACTCGATGATCTCCGCCCGGTTTCTCCAGGGTGAGTTCCTTGTGATGCCGGAGTACAAATGCAGGGGTGACTCCATCTGCGAGCATGGCGTCAAGCGTAGAAATGGCAGTGGTGGCAGCACTCCGAATGCGGCTGCACTTGCGATGCAATTGCTCCATTCTGGAAAGTCGATGGCCAGATTGCAGGTTAGGTTTTGGCACCACTTGAAATGTGCCTAAACGAAGGGGTTCGAGCGGCATCTGAACGTGTAACTGATTCGGAATTGGGTTGCCGCACTGCAAGGCATTGCCTCTAGCCTCTGATTGTGCTTGGTGTACCTTTTTGTTTAATTTTGACACACTAGATACACATTGGCAATCACTTTATTGTCAGTGATAAGTGGGACAATACCCCGTGGAAAACTGAAGCACAGTGCAGTGCTGCACCAGCCGTCCAGCCTCCCACCCCCGTAATCCCAGAATTTTCAATACCCGATCACTTCGTACTTTTCGCCTTTACCTTCACTTTGCCTAGGTTGCAGCACAAAACACGTGACGCTTCAAAGCTTTCTCGGTTTCGTTCGTTAACCCTTCCTGCAGTGATACATATAAGTATTCCCGATTTTGAGACTTTAGGCAGTATCAGGTTCACCAACGTACCACGCAATTTTCAACTTTTTTTCCTGAACGGCAAACTCAACCCTGGAGTCTTTCAGTGTTTTTCTCATGAAAACGCACTCTGCGGCTTGACTTTCGTCCAGAGGGAAGTACGAGGCAGAAGCGCCACTGCAGTGAACGCCTTATACATGCACGCCTGTGGGCGGTGGCAATACGGTGCATCTCAATATTCCTTCACTGCTAATTAAGTTAACGTGGACAGTCACACCCCTTGTCGGTATTGCCGAATTTAATTTAGCTATAAATTGCTGCAAACCATTGTTTAGGGCTAAAGTAGGAAGGAATTAAAATCGCTGAGAGTAAGGAGCGATATACATGTAAGTAATGGTACACAAGGACTTGCAAGCATAAGATAAATGGTAATAAAGCCAACACAAGAGTGCTGTAACGAAATCGGAGAAAGTTACCAGTGATAACCAAAACAGTTCAATTAAGAGAAGACTGTCGTCTACGGTAAATACGTTGTGACGCAAAAAGTTATATTCAGATATTTTTTGGGGAAAAAGAGGAGTTTTAAAAGTGTGAACATGTGCAAACAAGTGTGCCATATTGAAATGATGTTGGTGCCTTGTTGGTATTGTGGAAAAATGTTGGAGATAAGCGATATCTTCGAATTTTGGTCACTATTGCATGGGTTATACAGAAATTCCTTTCTAGCAAGTTTTATTCGGGATCGTAAAGCGTTAAAATATTTCTGCTCTTTAATTCTGCTGACTAATCATGCCGGAGATAGCAATTGTATGTAACACTAATCGTAAATATGTGATAATGTTCCTTTTGGTCATGTTCGTCTTAGTAAGCATGTCCCAAACAATTGCAATACACATTAAGTTCGTATTATTGTCTTCTATGCTCAAATTTTACGCGGCTTTGTGAAATTTTGAGCTCTGGGTGTGTATGCGAGTTAAAAACGACGTGAGTTCGCCCGTGAAAGATTGTTGTTTCTAGCACCTGGAGAGGCTAGGTGCGTTAAAAGTCTCCTACGAATGAAGCAGGTTTTTTAATGTATATTTTCGCGAATGTGTATGCATTACTTAATTTTTGAGGAATGTAGCAATTATTTATTCTTATTGTTACTTGTACAATACTGCGGACCCATGGTCCCAGCAGGGTTGTCGATACAAATTCAAAATAAGTGCAAAATAAACAGCAACAAAAAGAAAGGCAACAATAAAACAGAATCCGGAAGGTTATTTAACAGTTTGATCACTTGTTCTGATGAGGTAGTTCCATTCACTAATGGTTCTCGGGAAATAAAAAAAATGAAGTAGGTCTGTGCTAGCAAAATATAGGGTCACGGCGTTTTCATTGTGGTGTCGGGTGGGTCTGCTAGTTAAAGGTGACAGATATGTTGACGCATCTCGCCAGTTTTTTTCCAAGAGTTGGGAAAGAAATTCTCATCTAAATTTTTGCTTTTGTGCCTGTAATAAGGGATTGCCATTTGCTTGCAATAAATCAGCGAGTTAGTCTAATGCTGAAAATTTATTAAAAATAAACTCTACGGCCTTTCTCTGAATACGTTCAAGACAATAAATGTTGCGCTTTGTATGAGGATGCCATATAACGCACGCATATTCAAGTCTTGGCTGCACAGGAGTGGTAAAGCAGAGCAGCGTAACAATAGTGGGAGCAGTTTTAAGTTTATGTTTAAGGACACAAAGCTTGCGGAAGGCTGAGGAACGAACATTCACAATATGAAGATCCCAAGACAGGTTGGAATATGTGTTGCACCGAGATATTTATAGCAAATTACTTCTTGTAATGGTGAATACCCTAATATGTAAGTACATGACATTGGATTTTTTTTGGCGAGTTACTGGAATGGAGACACATTTGTTCGTGTTAAGGGCGATTCCCCATTTTACATACCATTAATGAATATTGCCCAGACTAGTGTTGAGATCGTTCTGATCGTTAGTAGAACTAATTTCTTCAAACAAAACACAATAATGAGCAAACGATCTTATTTCTACACCAGGGCTAACAACATCAACATTATCATTAATATACAATATAAAGAGCAAAGGGCCTAGCACGCTGCCCTGAGGTATACCGTATGTGACTGAAGGACCGCCCGAGTGTTTACCCGCAACAACGAATTGTTTGCGATTACTCAAGTAGGCTGAAATCCGAACAAGTATTAGTAGAACACCTATTGTTTGAAGTTTGAAAATGAGTTTACTATGAGGAACTTTATCGAAAACATTGCAAAAATCCAAAAAAAGCATATCTATCCTACCCTGTCTATCGAGGGTCAATGCCAGAGAATGAAATAATGAGAGGAGTTGAGTTACAGGTTATAATCATTTCCGAAATCCATGCTGATATTTGTATCTATATTGTGTGTAATATGCCCTCAATTTCTGTACGTGTGCTAACTGCACGTGAATAATTCTTCAGTGCGCGGTGCGCATTATACTACACGTTCAGACATGTGATCACCGAGATTCGCTTTCAGCAGTTTCGTAATAATGCAATGGCAGAAATTAAGCATTTAGTAGTATGGTAAGCAAAAATCAACTTACCGTTATCAGCACTGGTTCGCAGCTGTACAGACCACACTCCTGGGCCCGACGATCCAGCGCACGTGGAGGCTTACCGATGCTGATAGTCGCCCAGTGGTCGCAATCGCACGAGTTGTCGAAGTAGCACTGGCTTCTTACAATTTCCGGTAACATCGGCGGGATCGAACATCATTGAGATCACCGAGAGCGTTCATCGACGCGGCCAGATGTCTTCACAATGGGAACAGAGTCCTACAACGTCGCTGGTACAAAGAAATTACAATATTTGCCCCCGAAAAGAATCGCCTCGACTGCCGGCTCACGCCATGTTTTTGCTTCTTCCTGGCCGGCTCAGTCTTTCCAGAGTTGCCAGATGGCCCCCAACAAAAACTAGCCAAGTGATCTCAAAATGTAGCCCAAAAACAGTCATACCCAGATTTTTTTTTGGTGGCGAAAAGTAGCCAGAAACATAGCCAACACGTTTGATGATGTTCTGCAGGTGCCGTATAGATGACGTAAATGGTGTCAAAATTTCACCGCGTATTTCCTTTCCAAAATTACCTCAGCCGCATGCGACCAGCGCAACAGTGGCCTCAACATTAGCGTAGAGAATTCTAGTGAAAGTTCCCACTCAGGCGTGGATTCGGACCACACTTATTGATACAATGAATCGAGGGATTTCTTTTCCAATTTACTCATGACGTTTTTGGTATTTACTGAGCCTTGTTCTTAGTTCTCGGCTTGCTGCGCCCGAGGCATCCTTCTTTAAGTGTCGGACAAAATATTGCCAGCTCCAACCTGGAGGATCTGCTTCGGCTGTTCCTGATTGTAAGCCCAAGAGGCGGTCCGAGCTCAAGGCATTACATAAGCAATGCCTTTCCTGAACGTCATTCATAAAATAAACATGTTAATTCTCTCCCGCTGTCTCTCTTCCTTCTTGAATTGACCCAAAAGCAGCTCGACGATGAGTTAGCGAATGCTGCCGCTTGGAGGCACACTGTACTCTGGAGAAAACTTGAAACCTTCGCGCATTTTCATGGTGCGAAGAAGCTGAAGTTGGGACTGCAATACGCTTTGAGTGGGAACAAACAGAATTACCTGCTTCCGCATAACGGAAGAGGTGAATTAGATTTTACGGTTTTAATTGCCACATGGACTACGGTTCTGGCAGTAATCCAGGTAGTATTGGTGTCGAAAAGCGTTTAACGGCACAATATTAAAACACGCATTCGCAGGGAAGATTTGTGCGATATGAAGACCTGTACGTAAGTTTCTCTGAATGTCAGAACGAATGCGTGTGTTGTCATATTTCCGAGGAGGACTGTGCACCTTTCTTTCAGTGTGACTTGAAAAAAGTAAAGAAATGTAATTCCTCTATAAAACACACAAAGTCGATTTATGTGGGTCGCGTGTGGCTGTCATGATGTTAAGTAGAAAGCAAACCCCTTGGTCTAACAAATTCAAGCACTATACATAAGAATAGGAAGGCAGTAGAACAATACGTAACAGTACCGCAAGCACATGTTATGTACATCAAACTATCAAAGGCAGATTTTTTTCTCATCACAGTGTAAAATACGCGTGAGCAAAGTTCAATGTGACGACTTAAGACGAAGGAAGAGGAATTAAAATGATGATAAAGTACGTGCATATAAAAAAGTAAGTCATAATCGCAATTGCTCGTACACATAAAGTTCTAAGGACAAAATTGTCTTAAGAGGAAGCTTTAGCTCGGGGCCAACTCCGACGCGGCCTATTCAAATACATGTAAAATGCAATAACGTTTTATGAGATAACCCCTGGACCGATTTTGATGAAATCTGTTGCATTTGAAAGAAAAAGTTAAATTCTAGTGACTGTTGGAAGCGGAATTTCGATTTAGGACTTGCATTTTCTTAAAACGATTTTCAAATATTTGACCGTTTGAAAAAATAGAAGCACGAAGTTTACAAATTCATAACTCTGCATCAAGAACCGATATCGCGGTTCTGTAAACGGCATCCATTAGATCATTCAAAGCGGACAAATTCAATATGTCATTTTACATCTTACGTGAATTTGTTACGTTGGTTACAATGGTATTGCAAAAGTTGTATTTCCCTATAATTAATTTTTTTTATATTTATGTGTAACATATCAATTTTGTCCGCTTTAAACGTACTATTAGATGCAATTCACAGAATTGTATTATCGTTTTAGTGGTTGAGTTACAGAGTTGTAAACTTGATAGTTTCGTTTTTTGAAAATTTACAATTTTTGCCAATTTTTAATAAAAAATTAACGACCTAACTCAAAAATTCGAAACCAACAGTCACTAGATTTTAAGTTTGTCTTTTAAATACAAGAAACCTCGTCAAATTTGGTACAGTGGTTGCCGAGAAAAACCAATTGTCCTTTTACATGTATTTAGATAGGAGCACTCGAGCTAAAGCTTCCTCTTAAGAGTACAGTATGAAAACCAGCGATTTATCATCCTTACGTTGGCGAGGCAATCACTCACCGCCTTTGGTGAGCAATCGCCTTGCCATCCTCACTTTGCACGAACATCTTATTTCCTATATTTATACAGGTTATTATTGTAGTAATATGCAACGTTCAAGAACTACCGTGAAGCAAGCACAGATTACACGTAATATATAGCTGCTTTACTAAAACAGAACGAAAAGAAAAAAAAACATTGCGTAGAGATTTAATCGATGTTTCTCACGCTGTGAATTTACGGCAGTGGATTAAATATAAAATCTAGCCCCATTCGAATCAACATCCACTGCAACTTGCACCATATAGAACTGCAGAGTTGAAACGTGACAGAAATGGGTAATCTGGCTGAAAATCTTTGCAGCAGTCCCCACTCTCTGCCAGACCAATCTTAACGTGAAGGAGAGCTTACAGTGTCTCATGCGACATGCGATTTCTCAAACCATTGTTTGTCAACGAAATCTCGCTGAACACGCGTTCGACTGGTGCGTTCGAAAGAGACTGCGCAAGTAGGCACGAAGCGAACGAGTTCAGACAGCCTTCTCCCTCACAGCTTCTCTCTCGTCACTCTTTGTAGCCTTGGCTTTGTAACGCTCTCTCAACGCTTCTACGCGCTTTATAGGCGCCAAATTTGCAGGACTGCGTACAAACGTTGCGTTTGCTCATTGGCCGCATACAACCGTGAGCAGCGGGTTGGCCGCCTTTTGTCACGCTTGAGTTCGCTTGAAAGAACGCATACATGCAATGGTCTGGGATGAACTGAGAACGTGCCACTTATACTGAGGACGCTCTGCAGGACTTCACTAAGAGTGTATGTATTGACTACCCCGAGGCACAGAAACCAGCAGCGAACAGTGTGACCTACGCTGTTTGCCTAGACCGATGGTGGTTCATTGCCCGAGATCGGCTGCCCCATTTTTACAACCACGACGAGATAATCGCCTGCCAGTCCGGCGATCGGAGTGCCACATCTCAAACCGAACACCAGGAGAAGCTGTTGACGCACTTGACGGCTAAACGACGAAGACTTCACTTCTTGAGTCTTATCGACCATGGTTTGCATCACCAGCACAATGTCACCTATCGCAGTGCTATCTTGGGCAGCGTCGCCAGTCGCAGTGCAGTCGGGTGAAATGAGAACAAAGAGGCGCGCTTGTGCTTGGGCGTAACGACGGTGGAAGGTGACGCATATATATATATATATATATATATATATATATATATATATATATATATATATATATATATATATATATATATATATATATTTATATATATATATATATATATATATGTATGTATATATGTGTGTGTGTGTGTGTGTGTGTGTGTGTGTGTGTGTGTGTGTGCGTGCGTGCGTGTGTGATGAAGAAAAAGAGTATGACGTACGTTGGGGAGGGGGGAAAGAGCGCAGTATATTTGACTGACGTTTCGGCTGGTGGACCAGCCTGTGACAACGTAACATGTCCATGCATTTGGGCTTCCTTATAAACTCGCGATACATCAGATAAAGTTGTGTGCAATAATAACAATAAGAAAAAACAACACAAATATAGCGATAGCACACACGTGGCACACAGTGCAGAAATGAGTCGTTCGTTTACTCAATATTACAATGTAAACCACTTGAAATCTACAATTAAAAAAACATGGAGATAATAAGGCACCGCCCGATAGTACATTCAGGTTGCAGGTGAAGCGCACTGCTCAGTAGTCGACATACGGAGCAGGATGTATGACCAGGGCTTTTATTGGCATGCGTACGGTGGTACACAGTGTCGTGTGCAGACTATGGACATTATGTGACACAGAATCGACGCACCAGTGAAAAAAAGGCAATACTAATAGAGGGTTCTTGAAATAAAGCTGCGTCTCATAGCATACATAAGGCGTCACGGCTAATGTCAAGAATGCTTAGTAGGCACGCTAGTTAGTGTGCCTGTGCTTTTGTTAATGCCAGATGACACGATGGTAAACTTATAGATTAGGTAAGACTCGCGGACTTTGCTATCGTGATGGGAATGATAGCCTGATTCAAGTACAATGGCCCTGAGCTTTTTGAAAGAATGCCCTGGTATGCGAATATGTCTTGATAATGGAAGGTAAGCAAGAATATTGGCTTGCGATCTGTGGTTATTAAAGCGTATTTGAGACGAGGTTTCTGTTTGGTCAATATACTGTTTTCTGCAAACTGTGCACTCAAGCATGTATACAACATTCGAGGTATCGCAATTAAAATATCCGCGAAGTTTTAGGGTAAAGTCTGAGGACATACTAATCACTCTCTCTGTGGTTTGCATGTGCACACACACCTTGCAACGCGCTTTGTTGCGTGGGGCGCAGCCAGACGTCTTGTCGTGCTGATTTAATTTTGAGGATTTTATCATATCGCGAAGGTTTTTACACCGTCGGTACACGAGGCGAGGCGGTTCAGGAAAAATATCGAGAAGATGCTCGCTTTGGGAAAGGATATTGCGATGGCGTTTCAATATAGAAAAGACTTTTGGCGCTGATGCCTAGAATGCTAGTACAAGATTGGTGCAGTTACGTTTTTCGGGTATCCAGTTTTCGCTAAGAAAATCGGCTCTGTTTATTTGATCTGCTCGACATACGGGGTCGTCAATTACCCTTGACGGATACTGCCGTTTAACAAGAGCACTTTTGAGTTGTTCGCAATTAGAAATGAAGTCTTTGCGATGCGAACACAATCGCTTGAAGCGGTGAGCCTGACTGTAGGGGATACCGGTTTTGCAATGTCGCACATGGCTGCTCCGGAAATGTAGAAGCTGGTTTCTATCAGTAGGTTTCCGATAAAGTTTTGTCAATAATCTACCTCGCGATAGCGTATCTGTGACATCCAGAAAGTTAATCGAAGTTAACGAGTAATTGTGCGAAAATTTGGTTCAAGGGTTAAAGTGGTTGAACCCTTCTATGAACTTTAACAGGCTAGCCTCTCCGTAAGCCCAAATTAAGAAGATATCGTCAATAAAGCGCTTCTAAAGCAAAAGTAAGTAATGGATAAAAAATCATTTTCTAGAACAACCATGAAGATATTAGCGTATTTTGGGCCTATTCGTGTTCCCATTGACGTACCACTAATCTGAACGCAATGACAGTTATTAAATTCAAAGTTATTGAGCTCAAGAATAAGCTTTAACAACGATCCCAGCCTTTCTTTATCAACAGGTTTCTCGAAATAAGAGTCTTCATAAGCCTTAAGGACTGCTGCAATTCCATCGGCCTGCGGTATGTTAGTATAAAGGGAGGTGACGTCGAGTGTTACAAGGATTTCGTTATGCGGAATGGCAAGATTTAATACATCTTGAAGAAAGTGATTGGTATCTTTGACAAAGGACGAAAATGTTTCGGGAATCTGGTTAATAAGAACGTCTACGTAGCGCGATAGGTACTCAGTTGTAGTGTTTACCCTGGAAAAAATCGGGCGGCCCGGGTTACCTTCTTTGTGAATCTTCGGGAGCAAGTAAAATCTACCAGCCACATGACTGAACGGTACAAGAGACCGAAGGGTTTTTTTTATCTATCCTTTTCTCTTTTAGTAGTGCCATAAGCGTATCCTTCAAAAATGCCCTTAATGTTATCGGTTGGGTCGTCCGGAAGTGCTTCGTAGAAAGTGGCGTCCGAGAGTTGCCTGGTAGCTTCCACTGTATAATTTTGCTTATTAAGGAGAACAATTGCTACTTTCTTGTCTGCGGGTTTAATAACATTATCATGGTTATTGCTTATTCTTCTAGCGTTCTTTTTTCTTCCTTCGCCATATTCGGTCGGTAAGGAACTCGGGTCTTGTATGCCTCGAGGATATCACGTTGTACAGCATTGATGTACATATTTAGACATTTATCGCGTTGCGGCGGTGGTGTCCAGTGCTTGTGTGTGGGCACTAGTAGTCTAGTCTCACAAGCACTGTCACGGTTATGAAAGTACTCTTTAAGGCGCATGTTTCGAGAAAAGTTGTCTAGGTCTTTTAAACGCTAAGATTCGCTGAATCCACCTGAGGCTGGGCAAAAATTATTATCTTTCGATGAGGCCGTTATGTGAGCATCGGAAAGCGTAACCGTGGAAAGCTTTACAAGATTGTTGCACGGTTCAGTGGGCTTTCTTATAAGTGATGGTTCAACGAGGACATTTTTTGTATTGGCAAATCATTCAGAAGGGGCTACGCCGTCGCGAAAGACCTTATTACGTTTGAGCGCGGATAAGTTGTCCTTCTTCGTATGTTCAAAGGCTGCCAAGTATTCAGGTTCCCGCATCCCCCAAATGCGTAGCGAGGCGCTTTTCTTCGCTATCAAGATGTAACATACACGATTTGTAATGATCAACAACTACACGCAGTAACTCCACCGAGGAATTATTTAATATCTGCTGCCACTTTGTATTGTTAAAAGCGGTAAGTTCGGAGGTGCCCGGTTTGAATCTTAGCTGTAAACCTTTTGGAACTACAGAAGCGCTCAAGTAGGATGACAATGTGGTGACATGCAACTGTAGCATGTACATGTTACTTTGACAAAGGCTGGTCCACCAGCCGAAACGTCCGTCAAATATACTGTGCTTATTCACCGTACGTCGTACTCTCTTGCTTCATTTTTCTACCGGGGCCAGCTTGATTGCCTCAGCCATACCAATATATATATATATATATATATATATATATATATATATATATATATTTATATATATATACATATAAGACAGTCGACTGTCAGACGCGTTGCTTTGATAAACTAGGGGCAAAAAAAGTTTTATTGCTTCAAGGCTTTACAACGTTTCCGATGGTCAATTTGCTTCTTGAATACAGAGCAAGGTCAAATACTGGCTCTCAGGTCTTTTCCTGAATCAAATAAACTTACGAACAATATATTTGCATTTTTGTAGGCGATATATAAAAATCAGAGGCTTAATGAATGAAACAATGTCTATGGCTAGCGCAAACACGTTCGAAAAACTTACGACGGCGAATGTAATGCACTTCCATGTTTTATTCTTCGTCAACAATATTCTAAAGCAGTTAACAAGTAGTTGTTTGCCATTATTAATCGCAGCTAACAGCGGCTTAGATCTGCCGAAATGTATTACAAACTTTGGCAGGTGTCGTTGTAGATAGAAAACTGCGGCGCTTTTTTAAAGCTCTCAAGCTGTTGTTTGCAGCTTGGGGGTATGCTTTGTATGGAAGAGTTTCTCACACGGAGGTCATACCACCCATCATATGGTGTTTGTGCAGCATATGATGTCCTCTCTATAAAAAATAAGAAAAGTAAACATGTTACGTGTCTTTCAATAGCGATTCAATTGTACTGTTCAAGAGCGATTCAATTACACTGAAGGTCAATTCACTAAAGAAAGCATCTGTTAACGATAGCCTACAGGTTCTATTTCTTAGAGAAAATGTTCACAGGCGCATGAAAAACAGGGAAGCTCACACGTCAATAACAGCCAAGCTGTTTATTCAAATTCGTACACCCTGCGGAAATCCTAGCTGTGCTGTTTGCCACTGTTCGGACTCTACCCAATACTCCCCCGCCCCTGCCCCTGAAGCGCTTCGAAATTTATCTTTCAGTTTCATCCCTACACTCTGGCCTCTTTAAACGCTACCCTCTAACGTAACTTGATAGTTCTATTATCCCCTCCCCTTTAACCTCATAGGATACCTTCTACAATACATTGCACATTAACTGCAATACTTATCAAAATAAGTAAACGGTAAAGATATAAAATATTCATCCATGGTGTACAGGTCGATGGATGCGCAAGTGTACGAAAGTAGTTTATGTGCTTTATTGTCGACAAATTGTGTTGAAATTGCCTCCTGTATGATCTGTACCATTGCGTCTCCACAGTTGACAGAAAACACTCATAAAGTGCGTTTATGAAGTAGTGAAATAACATGAAACGCGATAGCTTTGTGTCTGAATTCCCACCGACCAAATGATATCGACACATGCATATTGCGTGTTTCTTGTGGACGATGCACGCGGGCGCCCGACGAAGACGGCGAACGCCCTCTGGCTCTCGAGATGTCGGCTGAACTGGCCAGCGCTGCAGTTATCCTTTGTTAATATACATTGTAAATAGCCTCCAGTTCTTAATCCTTTGTTCGCGTAACATTTTGGTGGAGGGTGCCGTTCCCCGTCTTCGCCACAGAGCTCCGCAGCGGCCGCGCCATCCTGCTTTCCGCAATGTCTCCCGTTGACGACACCTCGTCGGCATTTACTCGTGCGACCCCGACAACAACGTACGTTACGGTTACCAATCAGCGCGATGCTGGCATATTCTCCGGCGAAGATAATGCTGATGTTGACGATTGGCTCAGCCTGTATGAGCGTGTTAGCCGCTCCGAAACAACCGCTGGAACCCTACCATTATGCTAGCCAATGTTCTATTCTACTTGGGCGAAACTCCTGGTGATTGGTTTCGGACACACGAGGACGAGATCTCTAGCTGGGATGCTTTCAATGAGAAGCTCAGTGACCTTTCGGGAAATCCCACTGATCGGCAGCTGGCTACTAGAAAAGGGCTTGCTACCCGAGTTCAGTGTTCTACTAAACCTTATGTTTCGTACGTACAAGACGTGCTCGTTCTTTTCCAGAAAGTGGATGACAAACCGTTCGAGGTTGACACAGATGGCCACGTACTCAGATTGATCGCGGACGATGCGTTCAACTGGTCGGCCTTCAACAATGTGTCCACCATAGACGTCATTGCCAAGGAATGCCGCGACTTGCAGCTCGCGAAAAGCCGCGGCATCATACCATAGTTCCCCCGGCTCCCTAACACGGCTGCGACGTCGTTATTGCGTCGACCTTACCGCTTCACCACCCTTAAATGAGAATGTAACACGTATTGTTCGTCTCGAGCTCGAGGCTACAAGTTACGCGCCGTTCCATCTGCGCCCACTTGACCCCCCGATTGACGAACGAGCCCCAGCGATCTCTCCATTTCAGACAGTTGTGCGGTAAAAATTTGCAAACCCCGGTTTTCCTGCTGCCTCCTCCGTCTCCCGACTACACCCCACGGGTGCCGACAGCTACGCCTCACAGCCATCTGTAGTCGCCTCCCAAATACTGCAACCCTACGGAGTCGAGAACCCTGGACGACAAGCCTATTTGCTTCCGTGGCCTCCACATCGCCCACGTGGCTCGTCACTGCCGCCCCTCGTGGACGTCGCCGTATTCGCGCTCCTTTTTCCCGTCTTCTCGCCAATATGCCAACCCGCAACGTTACTCGACTCGCTGTATGCCTCCTACCTCTGTCGTATCCGTCGATGTCAGTCGTCCTGCTCGCTCGCCGTCACCTGAGCGCCGCTGGACCCCGTCGCCCCAGTCTATTTGTCACCGACCAATTATGGAACCTCCCGGACGGAAAACTAGACCATGCAGCTCCTGGAGGCAGTCCTGCATTATCTTCGTCGTGTCGAAATCCTCCATTGACGCTCCCAATCAACCAGAACTTACTTGAAGTTCACGTCAACGGTGTCCCTTTGCCGGTGTTAATCACTGGAGTGACGAACAAGCTGGCATCCTACTGAGTCAATGAAGTACTCAGGGTATCCACAAGCCATCAGTTCCCACCGCACATGTGCACTGTCCGCCATGCGGTCTTCCGCTGGAGGACAATGAACTTGTGCGGCGTGAAATTATGGCTTGTGGATACCCTGAGTACTTCATAGACTCAGTAGGGTGCCAGCTTGTTCGCACCGTACCCACCCCGCTTGGACCCCCCAAAATACTGGCTTGGATACCGTACGTGCCCGGCATAAGCGAGACTCTTCCACGCGCCCTGCGGTCATATGACGTGCATGTTGCGCACATGCCCTCCCGGAAACTTCGACGCGAGCTCGTGCATGTAAAAGACCGTTTGAAAAAGGACAAGTTCGCAGGCGGGGTGTGCGGACTGTCTGTACGTCTACGTCGGTGAAACCTGCAACTTCAAAACAAAACCGAAGCAAGACATGAATGACGTCCAGAAACGACGCATTGCATTGAATGCCTTGGCCGAACACTGCGTAACCACATCACATACGATTAAAGGGAGAAATCTCACGTGACTGCCAAGAAACGAAATCATTCTTCACTTCTTTATCTCCTAATCCTAATTCTCCTAATCTCCTAAAATCTCCTAATCCTAATTGATGATTAGTCCCTAATCATCAAATCCACGGCGCACCCTCTTAATGACAACGAGGGCAATCTGCCGCCCATGTATGCCAGGCGCCTTAGTCATGTTTTGAGCCGCACATAAAAAGTGGCGCCAGCTCTGCATCTTGTTTCATTGTGAACAAGGCTCCCGTGGGGGAGCCGCAACGTAAATAATTCTTTTCAAGCATTTTGGTCGGTGTCCAGACCTGTTCCTTTTAAGCGTGCATCATCCCGACCAGACTGGCTTCCGTCATACTCTCAAATTCAAAATTTTTTGGCAGTAAACACAAAGAATATCTGCAAGAAGGTTCTTCCTAATATTCATAGATATTGCAAATATAAGTACAACTCTGATCATCGATGATTGCATCGTAAAATAACTGTATTACAAGCATTCCTTTTTCCAAGCTGGTTCCAGTGTGTTATCAATCAACAGTGTTTAATAACTTTCGCTCTATATATTCCGAGTAGCATTACTTGTGAAAGCTTTCCCTGAAGTTTTTCCTAAAACAATTGTTAAGAATAACCGCAAACTTTCGTACACTTGAAATTACAGGGATAAAGAATCCCGGTAGACCCCATCTACAATGATTGTGCATGTAGGCGAATAGCCGAAATCTGTTATGCACAACCTGTTACGCACTGCAGCCGGGGATCCTCCCTCGCGCGTCCGTCTGGGCACGCGTCTCCCTCTAGCGGCATCGCCGCCAAATCTGCACATTGTTATTTGCGCTGAGTCCTAATTTACGTGGAATCTGACAGCGCACTTGTAGCGCTGGTGTGCATCAGCGTGTACTGCTCCTGAGCTCCTCTATCGCGAATCCCTGTGAACGCGGGTTCGATTCCGCCCTGCCTCGTAGAAATTTAAAAAGACCCTTTCTTTCGATAAAGGTCACCGCAAAAAGAAAATGTTACGGCCACATTTTTTAGACTGAACTATTTCGGGATCGGTTCAATGCGCTAGCTCACTGTGCTTCAGACTGTGTTGTCTTCAGGATCGGCCCAATGTCTTGTTTAGATTGCCCGGGGTTGGTAATAGTAGATAAGCTTAAATACCCCAGAAAGCGGATGGGAAAACGGCGCCGCGGTAGCTCAGTTGGTAGGAGCATCGCATGCGTAACACGACGACGTGGGCTCGTGCCGCACCTTCGACCAGTTATTTTTTTTCATCCAATTTAGTTTCCGTATTTTATAATTAGTTTATTTCACTTAATAAGGACAAGTATTTTCTTCTATGCGGTTCTTGGTGTTCTTGTTAGATTGGTATGATTCGGGTGGTTCCTTTCTCCCGCCCACACACACACAGACATATATATATATATATATATATATATATATATATATATATATATATATATATATATATATATATATGTATATATATATATATATATATATATACATATATATATTACTGGTAAAGAAAATGGCGCAGGATTAGCATCGGCACCGACACAGAAAATTCCCTTGTTTCAGCAGCCGCACTGTTGATATAGTTGCACCCTTCATGACCCCTAACAGGACGCATGACCCGTATATCCGCAGTTCAAGATGCACTGCACTAAACCTTACAAGCACATCACCTCCATCGATGCCACAGTGGTTTAACGAAAATTGCACTCTATTCCGGTCGGCATTGCGGACAGCGCGGCTGTATTCAATGGAACCTCAGGCTCGCGTGGTTCGAGTGCGTCAGCGAGGCTTGCTTCGTCAGCAGCCCCCCAGCAAAAGCGCAAACCGTACTTTTTCACCTGCACAAAAGACTGCCTGTATGGTACTATTAGGCCGACGATAATTTCGTGATTTTTTCACATCTGTAAAAAAAATGCCGGCGAAGGCCTTTAACCGCCTGGCTTACGGATAACTCTGAATATCACGTGGATGGCTTCGTTATGTGCACAGTGCATCAGTGCTGCCGATCGCTGTTCTGGTTCCAAAATTTCCTGGTTCCTTTTTCCGACCACAACAACGACATTGGTGATCCGAACAACGACTGGGTCGGAGCATGCAGTTTCGCCCACCAGAGCTACCTTCCTCAACTTCCCAGGGAAGTTGTTGCTTGCCAGGTTCCAAATCGCGCCTGAAACATGCAGCGTCATTACTTGCCAAAGGCAACCATTAATTGTAAAAGTTCACATGCCTGTCCGCCATTTCTACGTAATGGCGTAGTAATATTCGATCAAACAACTGCATGTAATACGGGCCTCATAACTGTGATAGAAGGTTTGCACCTTTAGAATTTCGCTACGACTACGTATGAAGATTTCATAAACGCAAAGTTACAGTGCATTACATCCTAACCAACACTGTGGAAGGGAAAGAGCTTGATATCACGTTCATATTTATTTTAATAAAAACAATATATAATTAGCTGTCATTTCCAAAGTAGCAAATATTGTAGTTGTCTTCCCCTTACTTACCGTTAGCGTAGTCCACATAAAACACACCGCAGCTGTAGTTCGATGTTGCATACATCAATTTTTCGATGGTGTTTAGTGTCCATCCTATATGTTTAATGGGAAGAAAAATATAAAGAAAACGCCATTCGACAATATAAAGTCCAAAAAGTGAGAAATCATCATGATGGCACGTTTTTGTAAATTTCAAAAAATGACTCTTGGTGTCAACTGGTACACGACGTAAATATTTTAGCCGCACAGCCATCACTTAATGTGGCAGATCTCGGTGTGCGAGGAATAAAAAAACAATAAATTTTAATGAAACACCGTGAAGTCTCCACCGCGTGAGTTCCTGAGTTTATGTCCCTTGATTGTTGAAACATTAATGACATTTGTGAGCCTGGGTTCGTCTGGACAGATTCCCTTCCTTATTACACTTTGCATCAACCTTCATCAAGCAGACGAAAATCCTAGAACATTAGATCATGTCGCGTTGTACACAGCTTCTCCCTAGGTCATCTCATAAGGTGTGGCTGGCTTATTTGCAAACACGCCTGAGACCACGTACATCTCATTCTCGCCTTAAGATATCCTGCTGCAGTGCGTGAAGTGTCTTTAAGCCTAGTAGTTCGAGCTAAATTAGAGCACTTAGTCTTGCAACTACTTACAAATACTTAGTTTTCTTAGTGTTTCCGTCCTTATTTCAGTGTCGATAATATGACATCGTGTAATAAACAATTACCTTAAATTGTAACTAAAGGAAAATAGCTAGAAAACTCTATTGCATGCTCATGTGGACTAACTTATTCAGGTCCGGAACATAAAAAGGCGGCTTGCAAATTTCGTCATTACGTTTGAGTGTGAAGAAAGCAAGTACTAACCGCAACAAGGGCTGGTAGATATCAACTCCGTATTTGTAAAGCATGCTAATATGTTATCTTTTAAATTATATTGACTATGGGCAAACACAATCTCTACACACGTATGTCAAACATATGTACCCATCTCTACGTACCTGTAATTCCTGCCAACATAACATCTGTCATATTCTCCGGAACCTCTCCTTCATATGTAAGGCTAACCCACCTGTGGATGTAAAAGTAGTCTTTCTCATTCACCATAGCGTAAAGAGGAACATAGACAATATTCGGAAGGCATTAATGACGGCAATGCGAGCACCTCTGTGCCAGTAGACCACGTAGCTCCAGACATCGAGTTTCGCTCAAAGGCTTCATATGTTCCTCAATGGCTTTGAAGCGGTATTTTAAAATAAATCTCTATATATTTAGGTGCAGATGCTCTAAAAATTTTAAAGCTGTATCTACAACGTTCTGCCATGCCAACGAAGCCACCAGTCAAGGTGTAAATCCCCGTTTCAGGCCATCGCTTGTCCCTGCTTGCTGCTTCAGCGTAGCACAGTTAGGTTCGGTGGAACTGATACGCACGCTGTTGAGAAGTGGTTGTCATCCTCTCAGAGCGTGGGGCCTACACAATGTTGGACGAGGCCAGTTAACTTGAAACGTACTTTTCTTTTACTTCACTTGTGCCGCGAATCACCGGTTCTGCAACCATGAAGATCATTTTACCAACTTGCCACGCCAGCTTTTGTATAGCTGTCACAGAGGTAATAAATTTGTGCCAGTACTGGCCAACCGCGACACCAACGGAAACAACGCGACCGTTTGTGCCACAGCAGGCTCTCTCAGCAGAGCGGACTTGGCTCAGGCACTTGACACTCACTAAAATAGTAAGCAGTTGAACCAGGTCAAAAATTTTATACGTTAGCGGGCAGCTGCCAGCGCTCAAGACCCTGCGTAGCATATTTTTTATGACGAGTCAGACCAAGATTAGGTCTGACTTCTTGTTTGATCAATTTCAACGTGCTGTCAGTAATCCAAAGTTTACTTTTGTTTCTCTGGCTTTCTTGTTTTGCGTTTGAATGACTTCTTGTACACACCCTAAAAACCCCGAAATGCGAAAACACCGCTGTATTCGAATTTAGGTGCATCTTAATGTAAGCCACGTGTTCCAAAGTAATCCGAACTCCTCCACTACGGCATGCCTCATAATCAGATCGTGATTTTGGCTCATGTAACCCCACAATTTATTTCATTGTTTATTCGCTGTTGCAGTTAAGGAGGACGTCCAATACACACGTGCAATATGCAGATATGCACAGCAACTGCAAATATGCGTACTGCATGTGACGTGCCAATTTTCCGCTGGAAATATTTACCATCCCGAGTGCACACCTACTTTCTGCCTTACAATGCTCGAGTGCACACAATGTTTGTCTTTCTTTAGCGCAATAACTTCCCAGAAATCTTATGCAGTGTTCTGCAGAGGGGCTCGTTCGCGAAAATGGAAGTACGATCATATTCACCAAGATCAGTAGCACATATGCGCTTTTTTTGGGACCTTTTAAATGAGCCCATCACGCTGTGAACGCAAAAAAAACTGAACGACAGCATTCGGACAGCCACCGTCTTTCCGCGGTGCAAGGTGACAACCGTCGACCTCTGCTTCACAGATTGTCTCACTAACCAGACCGCCGAGCTTCGGTAAAACTCCAAAAGAAGTTCTTTTTTTCGTTGAATGGCACACTTTCAACGTTTCTCTTCCTTGAGTACTGTTCCTCGCTTGTCGAGCTCTCTTCGAGTCCACACACTTGCCGTGCAAGTACCCGACATTTGGCTGTCGAAGCAGCGTTTTCTTTTATTTAAAAAAAATACGCGTTTTTATTTTTAATAGCAGCACAGTGTGTTATCATAGCGTCAAACGGAGTGAAGAAATCAGTAGAATGTTTAATATATTTGTATTCCTTTGAGAGTTGTTTTTCGATAGCGCTTCACATGTCATGCATTTCTCGCCGAATATCATTAAGGAGCTTTGTCAGTTCAGGCGTCTTCTTAGTGCCAGACATTTATACATCACGTTTGGCAGCCGCGACGGTGTAAAAAAATGGATTACACAACATTCCGCGCAAACCTGTGCGCAGGAGGGCCAACGTAACTAAATATTTCGGCTCCGCTGCCGCTGCTGCCAAAATGCGAGCCAGGTAGAGGATAAGGCTCCTCTGAAGTCAGGGGCCGTACCAGTTCAAGGCCATGGGTAACTGATGTTAACGGCAATGTTTCGGAAGCAGCGGCTTTGTTTACTTCTTCGGATATGGTACCTCGCCGTAGGAATCCCTCGTTACTATTTGCTTTCATCCATACCTACCAAGGTGCTATCGAATCGGTCGTCACAAATAAATAATCGCAAGTAATAAAGATTCACAGGCTTACTTGCCGCCACCGTCAACAAAAGAACGGTTAAAATATATGGTGTTGCCGGTTATGTTGGCCGTCCTGTCAACACTGCACCAGGCCGTACTGTTTTCAGTTGACAGCGCAGTCCAAATCGGTTCAGTGGTGTTCATAAACTAAAAAAAAGGAAAGGATAAACTGTAAATATTAGGTTCGATTTGTAAACCCGTTGACCTAATCGCAGCGCGCCACATATATATTCCAGAGGTACAATAACTGTGCCTCTCTAGCAGCCGTACTATTCATGAATATACGGGGTTATCCCTCTTAACATATTAGGGACCAGACATGAATACCTAGAAAAAAATCTTTGTTCTGTGTAAATGTGCATAACACATCAAATAATAAGCATAATCAACAAAAAGTACAAAATATTCTGCGGAACTTTTTTTCAGCAACAAGGGGAACATTCCAGCAGGAAACTGAAAGTGGCCTTCGCCCAATCCCTCTGCGGTTTCGTTTGAATTTCCATAAACAGGCATAATAGGTGTACCATAGGTGCACCATAAACCATGGGTGTACTTTTCATTTGTTCTACATCACATGAGTGACAACACTGCAGGTGAATATCTGGCAGCGGCCTGTCTCATCTGACCTTGCTTTACCGAGAAGAAATGTAGTCCATCGATTGGCCCGATTTTGATTAATCATATCCGGAGAAGCGAAGAATGTGAGCCACCAAGGAAAGCAAAGGGAAAATTGCTTGTACTTACCAAGTGAATTAAAGAAATTTTAAATAAATGGCAATCAAAGGGGAGGAAAAAACAAGTTGCCGCAAGTGGGGAACGATCCCACGTCTTCACATTACGCGTGCGATGCTCTTACCAATTGAGCTACCGCGATGCCGTTTCCCCATCCACTTTCTTGGCTATATATATGTTGCTACTAGAGCTAACCTTGATATTGTTAGCCCGCGCCAACACTCACATACCCTCGCGGCGGATGTGGAACATCCTTTCCGCCACAGGCGTCGCGAGTGCGTGATCTTTCTGGGGGAAGGCAACTAGTCAATAAATCCGGACATGCTGCCTGAAGGCATCAATGTTGCCGGATTCGCAAATGAATGGTACCGCCGTGGTTGCTCAGTGGCTATGGTGTTGGGCTGCTGAGCACGAGGTCGCGGGATCAAATCCCGGCCACGGCGGCCGCATTTCGATGGGGGCGAAATGCGAAAACACCCGTGTTCTTAGATTTAGGTGCACGTTAAAGAACCCCAGGTGGTCAAAATTTCCGGAGTCCTCCACTACGGCGTGCCTCGTAATCAGAAAGTGGTTTTGGCACGTAAAACCCCAAATATTATATATAGTATAAATGAATGGTACATCTATGGTGCACATATGATTATGCCTGTCATTCTTACGTAACGATAGTCTGGAATCCGCCAACATTGATGCCTTCAGGGAGCACGTGCGACTTTATTGACCAGTTGACCCTACCCATCATAGTTGCCTTCGTTGACAGGTCGCCTGTTTTCCGCTCTATGACTGAAATTGAAGGCGTTACAGTCGTCGGTCGCGATCCCATCCTTACGTCGACAATACGAATACGTGTTCCTAAGCTGTGACGCCAGCTTTTGCGTCAGATCGACCAGCCTACGAGCTGATCGCTTTCTGAGGCGGTGCAGCAGAACTGTGACACTGGCTGATATAGGCGCGTTCAAGTGTGTCTCTGACGCTGCCGTAAGCGCGGAACGCAGCTCTGTGGCATCTGCAAAGGGTAAAGGCGGCGGCGCTAGCACATAGTGTTTGTAGCAAAGCAATAAATCAACCCCCCGGTGAATTTGAGTGTCTTTGCTGTACAGGCTGTGTCTGTGCACATGAAAGGTACTTCGCTCGACACAGAATTAATCCTTCGTTATACAGGTCGCTTCGTTGTAAAGGCATGCGACTCTATTAGTTTATTTGAGCAGGCAGGTAGGATACACTAATAGACTGCATAAAAATGAAATAAGTAGCAGGTAAATAAACATTAATGATTTAAGAAATGTAAAAATGTACATAGGCATAAATGTGCCGTAAAACGAACATTGTGATAGAATATATTGAAAACGTAAACACCTGTTCAGGGAATATGCCCTTTGTTATACAAGGAAGCAAGTGTCATGCATGGCAGTGTAGCGTGAAGGTAAAATAAAAAGTTTTTATTTTTTCTATTTACTTGGGAAGATCACACAAAAAGATTACATAGAGTAGCTAGTCTCCTTGCTCCGTAACCGTCCTCCTTCGACTACTCTTGACATTACACGCAGTTTGGGACCTCTATATATATATATATATATATATATATATATATATATATATATATATATATATATATATATATATATATATATATATATATATATATATATATATATATATATATATATGTTGATTCCTTCAGGTCACAAGCACAATTCTTAGCCTCTAGTTGGTCGACATTTTTCATTGTCGTGTCCGCGTCCGTGAGCCAAAATTTGCGCCGACCGCATTGTCTGCGCGGCGGAGCCAGGAGCAGTGGCTCGTACCCCCGCAAGGCAGACGCTTCAAGCAATCAGCAAAGTAATGCGAACAGTGGATACATTATTTGGAATCACGCAGGCAACATACATAACAACATATGATTGAATGAAGAGCGACCACAAAATAATCATCCGAACCACATAACTGATGATGAGGCGCTTCTGAGAACAATGCGGAACCCCTAGTTGTCCCCGCATACGTTTCCTGGTAACTATTACTGCTACGCAAACTGCCGCACCGCCGGCAGCTTACGACGTGCAGAGTGAGGTTCCTAGCGTTTTGTATATATATATATATATATATATATATATATATATATATAGATATATATATATATATATATATATATATATATATATAACAACCAGCCTGACAACTGATTTCAGTGTCTGCAGCATGGCTATGGGCGGCGGCATGCTGTCAAATTTACCATTACTTCAATTAGTGCCATTACTTCAAATTATTATTACTGCCATTAATCTAACACATTAGGTTTGGCAGACAACCTCAGCAGTTCTAGTGCAACTTTTCAAAAGCCGCCCTTGGCATCAACTTTAGCAGAGCCGGGATGGCGTCAATTATTTTATTTCAAAAATATCTCCATAAGACTCAGAATAGCTTCGTACTTTGTACGCAATTATCACCTAAATAATGTTGGTATTGACTGTTTTACTTATCTCATGAGAGGTAAAAAAAAGAGCCTGCTACTTCCAATTCAACTTCACATGAAATGCATTTGTAAAAACCTCCGTGGAACGGTTTTTTTTCCGATTACTAATCATAACGCATTTTCAATAAGTATTCATAAGTTATCCTTCTCGTTTTTAGGAAAGGACATATTCTGAGCGTTTTTCTTCTATTCTTTGTCAAAAAAAGACCGTAAGGCTATGCAGAAACGATAGATGTACACGATGCGTACTGAAGTGGCGACGGCAGCGAGGCATGAGACAAAGTCACGGGCAAGTTCGATGCTGGGCCGTCGTACCAAGAAGTAGCCACGTAGCGCCACGTAGCGTGAGCGAGACCAGAATCACCGCGAGGCAAAGGACAGTGACAAGGCTAGGAGACCGCTACCCGAACAGGCCGCCCAGAACGAAGCGTTGCAGATTAGAGGACCGGCCCTTGCGGGGCACAGACGCGTACTTTCGAGAGCACTTCGTCGAACACGAACTTGGTGTGCGATCGTTTCTGGTTCCAATCGGACGTCGTCATGGTGTCGCGGCCAGTGTCTGCCGCGGTCCTCGAGCGAACAGCTGCGCGGGGGGGCGGGGGGGGGGGTGAGGGGGGTGGAAGGGTCGACATAGTGTTTCGGCTGCACGCCCCGTGCGGAGTTTCCCTGCATCGGAGCATGGTCTTGCGCCTCCCAAAGCACCGACCACCGAGTTCTTCATCAGGAGTACCGCTCGTACCTCCCAGTGCTCAACGCCCATCTCCGACCACCTGGTGCATCTTTCATATCATGTCTGCGCAAGTGAGCGGTGGTTAGTTTTCGGGGGTCAGTTTTGGACTCGTCGTCCAAATCAAGAGCGTTTCGGTCGACCTGGAGCCGATAGTCCGCTCGCTGCCCAGCAACATAGTACAATATCCTACCAACAACAACAACACGAAAGCAACAACAGCAATGCCAGTAGACGATGACGTGAGGGTGACTCGAAATTCGGCTTCAGAGTCATATGAATTTGAAAACATCAAATAATAATTGGTCAAAACGCCAATACACTCGCGTCTTGACTTTCGGAAATGCTACACATTACCCGATGATGATTGCCGCAGTATTTCTTTTTTCAAGAAAAAGCAACGCATTATAACTCACCCTCGCAACACTGTAATTCATGAATAAAGGAGGGGCGCTGGTGGTTGGGCTAGAGAAAGACCGCGCTTGCGCTGCGTTCAAAACGAAGACGACTATTGCAATGATGCTGAGTTTCCCCATCCTATTTAAGACTGGATCTTCAGAAGCAGATCATGGCTCTATACTTGCGCCTTCTTATATACACGTGCCTTCTCCTATGACGTTAGCAGGTGTCAGGATATCATGCGTGATTTCAATGCCACTTCCTTTTCATATTTTTCTTTATGAGGATATGCCTTTTCGTAAAAGGGGAGTAGAGAAAGTATATTCGGCTGTTAAAAGTTCAACGAACGTTCTCCAACGCGCTTTACAGCTGTTGTAATGTCACGGGCGCGTCTTGGAAATTCCTTCTTGAAATATCGCAATTGTCTTACTTCTAGAAGGGTGCTTAAATGAAATTTTGAGCTAGTTGATACCAAAAAGTTAGATTCACATCGAACACACAAATTTCAGCCTTTCAGGTTGGACATAAGTTAAACGCTCAAAAATGGCCACAGGAGTTAGCTGCTCGCCAAATTACGCGTACAAGTAGGGGCTATTCTCAATTTAGGGGCGTAATCTTTTTTCGCATCTGACTCCATGTTGAAGGCATTGAAAAAGGAACTTATGCAGAGTGCGGGTAAAATTTTACCTCAATTCCTCAGTTTTGATTAATAAGGGTGTGACAAGACGCCCTTTCGAGGCTGTGGGCGTATGTATGACTTCTTTCTAGCCATGCTGATGTTCAGCAAGAGCAGCGCCTGTGCCTGGCCCTTAGGTATCAGTGAGAATTTCAGTGGGTGGAGTTGGGTCGAAGTGGGTCTCTATAGGTGGTAAGGTAAGCAAATCGATTAGCGCAGAGAACGCGAAGGCTTGTTCGTAGTAGCAATAGGAAGTCACGTCCTTCTCTAAAAAAAGTTGAGGGACCTCCGCAAAATTTCGTACAACACGCCGAAGGTACAACCATAATCCAACGAAGCTCCGAACGTCTTTAACGGAGCATGGCACTAGCAAGTTCTTGACGGCACGAATCCTGTCAGGGCCAGGCCGACCGCCGGTGGCATTTACAAGATGGCCGAGCGCTGTTACTGGCGGGCTGCCGAAATTAAACATGGCGGAGTGCATTGGAAAACCAGCTCGACGAGAGACAGCTAGAATTGTTGATATACTCGTAAGGTGGCTCTTGAACGTTGGAGAAAACACAATGACGTTGTCGAAATAAAAGGCAATTTGACGTTTTATAGCGCCTAAGTAAAGAGTCCACCATCCATTCGAATGTAGCTGGAGCATTACAGTGTCCAAAAGGCACAAGCTTAAATTGATCGAGCCCATTAGGTTTATTAAACGCTGTCTTTTCATGATCCATGTCTTCGACAGACATCTGCCGTTACCCGCAGGATAGATTAAGGATGAGAAATATTTGGCTCCGTGAAGGCGATCAAGGGCGTGATCAGTGCGCCGCGTCAGATATACGCGTACGACCTTGCGTGTTATGCTCTTCAAAGGTCGATAGTCCACCCACGAGCTCCAGCTTTCATCCTTATTCCTGACCATGATAGCAGGAGAGGCCCATGAGCTCCAGGATGCTTCAATGACGCCTTTGGCAAGAATTTTGCTCACTTCAAGCTGAATGACTTCACATTCAGCATGAGACACGCGATAACGTCGCCTGACAATATGATTGGCACCATCAATATAAATATGGCCAGTGACCAGGCACGATTGCCCTAATGCACGATCGTAGAAGTCAAAGATATCTTTATAAGTTGCTAGAAGACTGCTCAGCACAGTGGCCTGGTCGGGCAGTACATTAGGAGCAATCAACTTCGTAAATTTGGAGGGGAGCGAACGAGAGGTACTAGATGCAGTGAAGGTTCATTGAACGTCACCATCTAGGACGAATGTGTGGCATGCGGAACACTGCCACAGTGTTATTGCACTTGCTCTTTACACGGAACTTCATGGCGACGCCGACGGTCAAAATGCACCTGAAGTGTCTCTATAATTAATGTCACAATAAAATTAACTCAAGGAAGTTAAATGGAGGTTATTTCATGACAGTGCTGTGGAGACTGTTAGGCACGCGGACGAATTCAGAGAAACCTAGAAGGGTGATTGTTTGGGCTAATTGGTTTTCCATTTTAGATTTTGCGGCACAGCGCGAAGCAGGGACAAAGGACGCAACAAAACGAGGACAATCAGAGAAACCGCTTCAGATATGGTTGTAGGCGAAAAAATTTGCTTTAGTTTTAACGCGATCGCGATAACGGCTCCCACCGCCGAAAATCCAGTGTTGGTGGCAGCATCGGTGGAGTTGTCTGTGAGCAAATATTTTGGTAAATATTAAGGTATTTTCATATGCCACGGCTTACTTGTATGCCATGCGGTGTATGGGGGTATATTGCTACATTCTACCGCTAAAATTGCTCCTACCTTGTCTTACCATCTTTTCAAAATTGTGCCTTGGAAATTTGAGAATAAAAGCCCACAAGAAAAGTCATCAATCAAAACACCGACATTGCATGTCTCTTACGTTAAATATTCTCAGACTTCATTATTACAAGTGTGAAACAATAAGAGAAACCTGAAAACTATCCAACTTTTATGGCGCGGTTGTGCACCGCCTCCGGGATGGGCAAGCGGCAGAGGCCGCGGTTCTACCAGAAAGCTCGGCTTCGTGCATAGCGTTCGCCGCCAGACTTTTCAGCAAACATTATTGTTACATAAGCAGTAGTTGCCGGCAGACGTGAGAACCAGTCGGGGATCTTTGAATTCTGTCGCCTTCCACTTTTACAGGTGAAGCTTAAGCGCCCTCAAATGTTTATTTTCTCGTACCTCATTTTTCTATCATCACAATTATTATCTGTAAATCATTGCCCCAGCTCTGTGTAGTCAGTCGGTATTTGCACTGGATTACATCTCTGCCTCGGCGTATTGTTTTTGTTGTCTTTGAAGAAACCTGCCTGTAGAGTTCTTCTAGGCTTTACCGGGGGCACACTAGAACTTAGAATACCAGCTTCATAGTCAGCTCAATCTTTCTTCTCAAAACAGCTGTTTCAACAAACGTAGCGGCTAAATTCTTCACGACCGGTAACGCTTATTTGCAATTCTGTGTGCGCGCCTTCTACGGGCGTTCGCCTTGAACTCAAGGAGCCGTTGCTGACATTTTAAAGCGCTTGCTGCCCCGGGTTCAGGACGCATGTCGAAGTCATCCAGTACCGCCTGTCAAGCCAAGTGTAAACATTGCAATAGGGTCCTTCCCATGGAAAATTAGCAACTGATATTTCATTGCTAAATCGTTTGAAACGCTAGCACTCAGCTGAAGCAGCATTTGATAAATGAATTTTTAACTTTATCGAGAAAACCGAAATTGGTTTGATATTCCATGCATGATACATATCACAACGAAGACAAGGAGAACTGTAAAACAAAAATTTTAACAGTGGAATTTTACCTGAGTAGATAAATAAATTACAAAATGTAATTGAAAAGTAGTCGCTAGGTTATAAGCTAAATGGTTAAATTCTAGAGAAAGTGGAATTGCCTGCAAAAAGAAATACGGACAGTAACGAACAAATAATGGACCAAAAACGGACTTTGCATCAACGCACTGGAATTTCGGAAGGCTGAAAGATATAAAGAGAAAAAGAGAACTTATATTTTGCCATAGCGCTATTGTTCTTTTATCCGCAGTTCGTGAAAGGGCAGATAGTGCTCCCGTGCTAAGAAGGACTTGTGACACGACAAATCCACGTTGCCAACTATGTTTACAAAGAATTGCTCAAACGTCACTGTGAATTAGCTGGATAGATTATATGGTTGATGGCGCCAAATAAACTCGCAGCGAATTTAATACAAGAAAGATATGTGAAAACGTCATGTTATAAAGGGCACAGAGTTACTTTTACTGACAGGTAAATTTAGAATAATCGTCACATGCCCGATCTAGCACAGGAAACTTACGCTAGATAAAAAAGACGTTCTACTGCATGCGGTAACCCAACCTACAACCTGCGCGCGAAGCCTGCGAGGCTCTACGAATGACACAATGAGAGCAGTTTCACCCCCCCCCCCCACTTCCAAGTAGATTTATATTCACGTTCAACATCTATCTGCCAGAATTTAAGGTCAAGGCAGCGGAGGATAAATAACCAAAGCTGAAGGCAGTTGTCACTTGCACGTGAATTATACCAAAGAATACAAAATCATAAGCATTTGTAGGGTGTGATTTATAATTGAGCAATCATTGTTACCTCGTGAAGTGCCGCACGACGTGAAAGTGGGTGAACTCGTTCCTCTCGCAAATCAATGTGCGCGTTGCTCAGGCCACACTCCCTATATTTCTTGCGTGTTCGTTTTATTCTTTGTGAATATCTTATTCACTCTTACACAGTCAAGCCTTTAACATCGGTCAACTTCTTCCAGACTAACCAAGGGTTTTGAAATATGTATCTCTGGTAAAAGGCAACTTGCTGTCTTTGATAATGACACTGACTGTGTAGCTTCACTGTTTTGATGTATAAGTTGCCCAAATTGGAATATAGGTAGGAATACTTATTTTGTGGAAATTCGATGCTCCTTTTTCGCTCACCGGAGTCGTCGATGCCGCCGTGCTGTCACTATATTCATGGCGCACACACGGGCGGCGCGCCGATCATTATAACCTATACGGAGACCTGTACGCTGCGCACTGAGTTCGGCTGCGACACAACCTAATTAAGGCGATCTACTGCTCATGTCTGCTCAATCGGCTCTGCCGAGCCGGCAGGGAAGCGACCTGTGGTCAACTGATCGTACGAGTCTTAGGTGCGCCAACACTAAACTTCCTGCAAGCATGTTTGGCACGCCCGATAGCTTACTATTTGTCGGCATGTCAACTCGGGCTGCATACATGGGCATGAATGCAAAGGACAGCAAGAGCCAACATTAAGATGAGTCTATTATTTCCTAATGCTGACAAATGCCAGTGGTTGTCGTACACCTCATGTCGTGCACTATCAAATGTATCAAGCTTACAAAAGCAACAGCGGGAATGCTCATAATGCGACCCTTCTGATATGCCTTTATGGTATGCCTGGTACCTGTGCAGGACGGTATTTCTGCTATGCTGCAGCAGCTGCCTTGTCTTCTGAACTTAAATGTCACCTCCGCTTATTCTAAGACCGACGTCTAAGCAGCTGGAGCGTGGTGCTGAGCCCCAGTAACGCTGGCTGTGATTATCCTTTAGACCAGAACTGTCTATTTTTTTTCAAATAAATTAATTTTTGACGCAACGCCAAGAGCGCTCTGGCCTTCATTGTTGAATGGATTTATGGGACTTAGCTTTTAAGATCGTGCAACATCTACATGCCAAGACAATTCTGTTCCAACGGAGCAATGAGTCAAGCCTGGCCAAGGAAAGCAACATGAAACTTTAGTTAGACTGGGTACGAGAATAGGCGAGGCATGCTTTTCTCAGATTTAAAATCAAGAACAACTTACTGCGCCATTCTTGTGCGCAAAAGTGGTTGCAGAGAAAATTGTAACCACCGATGCGTTAACTTAGAGTGTGAATTTCAACACATTTTTGCGCAAACCTCTGACGGTTCCATGAGTTTCGACAAGTGAGCTGGTACTGCAAATTATACATAAGAACGGCGCAATATAACGCCTTTTCATTCGCCAGGAATTGCTGCTTGTCGGAGTGTGGCGTTATCAGCGTCTTTCAGGTCATCTTTCAAATAAGGTTTATCTATGTGTAGCCATGTGGGTGGTTAAGATTAAGGAAACAAGTTTCAGCAGAAGACGAATATGTAGATGGTTCTCAAGTTACTCGGAAGTATTTAATTAAAGGTAGTGTTAATGTCCAGACTATGCCCGAACGGTGGTAGTGGTGGGTGGAACTGGGGCTCCGGCCAGTTAGCTGTGGCAGCGTATCACTCGATTAAAGATGCATTCTACCGTTTCACCGCTCTAAAGAACCGAGGAGTCGGAGAAGAGCCCGTTTCTGGAGCCACAGAGCCACACTGCGCGTTTCTTGCTTGCCCATCAAACACGCGCTGCCATCCCTTTATTCGCTCCTCTATCACCCAGGCGCTGGCTCTCAACAAAGGGGAAGGTAGCATTGGCTCTCGAGGAGAGGCCATTGCGTGGCAGTGGCTTCTCTTTCAAATTGTTCGTTGTGCAGAGTGCATGTACCTTTACAGGGAGAAAGTTGCCTTTCCTATGATGAATATTCTGGTGTTTTCTATACGTGACGCGACTAGGCAGCAGACAGTAGCCTAAGCCGTGCAAAGCGTGAGAAATTAGGCGAATCATTTTTAATGAGCATTCCGTCTTCGCCTACTTCAGCCATTTCGAGCCTGCCTGCCTACCAGACTATCTATCTATCTATCTATCTATCTATCTATCTATCTATCTATCTATCTATCTATCTATCTATCTATCTATCTATCTATCTATCTATCTATCTATCTATCTATCTATCTATCTATCTATCTATCTGTCTGTCTGTCTGTCTGTCTGTCTGTCTGTCTGTCTGTCTGTCTGTCTGTCTGTCTGTCTGTCTGTCTGTCTGTCTGTCTGTCTGTCTGTCTGTCTGTCTGTCGGTCGGTCTGTCTGTCTGTCTGTCTGTCTGTCTGTACTCCTGTGTCAATCCTCTACACACGAAGTGCCTCGAACGGCCAGTGGCGTGGCAAAGTTGCGCGCGTTTTGGGGCTTATTTCACGATAGGAAAAATATGTAGCACGTATTGAGCAACAGAAGTCAGTATCGGGAGTCTCATGGAGAGCTTGCTTTAATTATAATATGTGATTATGATATCCTGATGCATAATATATTTGATATATTATTAATTAAGACGAATTGTGCAATTACCTGAGAGAAAAATATATGAGTATCTCGAAGCTACGTGCAATTTGCATATATTAAAATTTGGGCAAAGTTACTTGGGTCACCCTGTATAACCACTGTTTGAAGATGGAAAAAGTGCTGCCGGTGAGCGCACCTCTGTTTTCTGCAGCAAAGCAAAAAAAATGCCAATATAAAATATGAACATGTAACGTTGGCTCATGCCTAGCTATAAAGCAAAGCAAATGCGCTATAACGTAAAACAATTCCAAACCTTTCTATTCCGATTCTGCAATCAACCCTCCGCGATTGGTGAAAAACATTTTTGAACCACTCCCCACTTCACCTGCCTCTCACGCGACGTCACAAAAACCGCGATAGCCCCCCATCTGATATGACGTGTGCACACTGATTATGCATGATTTGACTGACCAAAAAATTGTTATTTCTGATTCGAGACCTTTTCGGCATTAGCCCTCGACTATTGGTCAAAAGTTTTTCGGGCTGCACCCACTTCACCTGCCCGTCACGCGAAGTCACTATACCGCAAAAACTCACCGCGTCAATGGCACGTGTACGCGTTAAAGATGCATTAATATGTCGAACAAAACTGAATTTTCTTCTGAATAGCCGCAGGCTGCTCCGTTCCGAAAGGAATAAAAGATGGCTGCCGCCGACCTTTCAGGCACTGGCTACTCGCATGTGCCGGAGACCATGGGTTTATTTGCGTGCAATAAAACTTCTTGCGTGGTTGTGTAACATTTTCGGGTACTTTCGGCACGTTTACGAACTCGTTCTGCCAACTCTTCTTCGCTGAGAATCCGTTTTAGCGTCATTTTTAGGTTCCGTTGAATGCCGCCGCGAATGTCGACGATCCACCGTACGCTAAGTAAGGGAAAGCGGACCAATCACAGACGCCGGCACCAACCTCTTCATACGGTTATCGATTTTCAGTGCACTGGCTCGGCCCCATCGAATCCCAATCCACTTAAGCGTGCTCCTCGCCTCTTGCGAGCCAATTAGATAAGACAATTCGCTTAGTGTAGGAAATGTTATTCGTTTTTCAAGCAAACAAAACCGACCTCCTATTAATGAGGATAGCGTTTGATTGGTTTGTTGAGACAACCCTGTGGGTGACCGCCCGATGCTTGCGTCGGCGGTTACGCAAATTTGACGTCAGGAGATTGGAATAAAAACATATTCGAATAGTTTTACGTTATAGGGTTCCCATATGTTATGATTAAAACGTGATATATTGAACAGATATTCTTCTTTTACTTGAAGTTTTTATGGAATTCGGAATGTGGATGTCAACCCATTCCAGTGGTTTCCTTCAGGTGGGTATCTGCTACTTCGACAGAACAGGTACAGGATCCCTAAATGCAGCATATATGTGTCGTCCTTGACTGTGCACACACCAGTGGTTGGCATTCATCCCCCAACAAGAATCACACATCATATTTGTAGTTGTAACATTGGTGCCTAAGCACCTCAAAACGGTGTTTTCAACTGATTCTGTGTTATTTCAACATAGGTTATAAGGAATGCAGTATGGAAAAAGAACAATTTGATTGGAATAACTTTGTGACATTAGTCGTCGACAAACATAACAATTTCCGAAGGTTACATGTTCACAATGACGACAAAATACAAAATTACATGCCTCGCCGTTTACTATAAAGCATACAGCTTAACGCTCGAATAAGCCTCCACTTCACATGGATACCAACGGGTGTTTTGAATCGGCATACTTTGTTTAAGTTAGTACACAGCTGTCTTCTTGCTGAAATGTTCTTGCGTAGTCGTCTAGTTTTACGCGAGATCTTCAAATTGCCTAATGAGCGATAAATCCGACGTCTGTAGCAGCGAACGGTACCCAAGTTCCCAGTGACTGCGACGCCACGTAACCGGGACGTCGCACCACAAGCGCACCTCGACGGAGCAGAGAGGGCGAAAGGAAGCACTAGCTCAACAGTAGTGCGCCAGGTGTTGCATGAGAGGAGAAGGCATCGCCGCGACGACCACCTCATGTCACCCTCGCTCTCAGAAGCTGCGGCGCGGTTCTCAGGCCTCCCTCTCACTCCCGCTGGGCTTAAATGTAGCGCGCGCCTAACGGCCTTGATGGCCGCTGCGGCTTCCTCGGTCTCTCTTCGCGCCGGACACGAGCGGCATGCTGCGTAGGGGTCATCGGCTGATGCTCCTTGCTGGCTCTGGCAGCGCGTAGCGCTTTGCTACATTACTCCCAGGGCAAATCATTACTCTCAGAGCAATTCGGTACTCAAAGGGCAATGAACTACTCTCAGAGAATGCATTACTAACGGGGCCATGCATTACTCCCAGGGCAATGCATTCCTACTTGGGCAATGCATTACTCGCAGGGCAAAACTCGAAGGACTGCTCAGCGGCATTCACCCGCCGTGGTTGCTCAGTGGCTATGGTGTTGGGCTGCTGAGCACGAGGTCGCGGGATCGTATCCCGGCCACGGCGGCCGCATTTCGATGGGGGCGAAATGCGAAAACACCCGTGTGCTTAGATTTAGGTGCACGTTAAAGAACCCCAGGTGGTCAAAATTTCCGGAGTCCTCCACTACGGCGTGCCTCATAATCAGAAAGTGGTTTTGGCACGTAAAACCCCAAATATTATTATTATTATTATTATCAGCGGCATTCAATTGGGCTTGAATGTTTTCGCCTTCACAACGTACATGTGCTTAAGCGTTCTCGAATATTCCTATTGTTCTTACAGATTCATACACCTCTCATAACTTTTATTCGCGTATCCTTATGCCTAAAATTGTTGTTCTTGCTCTCGCATTTTTCCCTTCGGTTCGAAACGTATGTTCACCCTCATAATAAATATTTCAAAGGGCAAGTTACAGGAAGCATTTCATGTGGAATATATAAATATGGTATTTACGATACGTCATATGCATTCCTGTGTGTATTTTTTTAATAATCTAAATGCGTCACTTCCAAAAATATTTCTTCATGTGTTGACATTACAAGCAGAACATTAGAAAATATAGAAAGGTATTTTTTCTAGAGGCGACTCTTCATTGCAGCGAAAGAATAATCCTTCCCCATGGCATGATGTATACGATGTTAAGGATAACGACATGACCGAAAAAGCATAAGCAACAATGACGACCGCAAGATGCTGGCGCTTTTTGGATGTGTGCCTGCACTGTTGCACTGCAGCAAACTACCGACTACCCTTTCCTCTCTGTAATGTCCTGACCTTTAGAGTAAATTATTCATAAAAAGAAATTAGTTTTGCCTTCAAGTTGTAACAGACGTGGGAGAAAGGTCACAAGCTATTGCTTTTAGCTGGATAGCTGTTCAGATTCCTCGCAGTTCGATCTCAAAATTACATACTGTAAACATGGAGCTGGCAGAATCCTAAGTGCTGAAATATTTTGTACTATATGTTGGTACAACTGTTCCTGTTACGATGTCCTCACAATCTTTTCCAATGTGTTTTCTTTTATGCTGAGATGAAGCAAGTTTGAGTCAAGATGCACTGCTTGTTGTCGTTGTTGATGTTTGGAATGATATGATTTATGCTTTTAAGTGCGTGTGCTGATTTTTTGGTTTTCTTCAGTGCCTTTTGCGAGGTTTGTACCACCAAAGATGACAAAACTTTGGTGCCCGAAATTTATTAAAGTATGGTTGAACATTACGAAGTTTTATAGTAAGATGCGCACCTTCATGAATGTTACTAATAGGAGTGCAATATACACGCCAGCAAAGTGTAAAGAACTTATGACAGTGAAGAACTTCCTTCGTTTCGAGAGTATTTAATGAAATGTCCCGGGGGGCTCCCACGTTGTGTATTTACTGAGCGCTGACAGCCAAACCTATGAGGAGGGGGCCACGTTATCCCTCATACTACGCGCGCGAGGTCCTTCCTACAGATAGCGACTCCGTAAGACCTTCACGCCAATAGCAGTACAATGATACCATGGGCAAAATATTTTACGTAAGAAAAGACTTTAAATGTGGGAGACAAATGAGACATTCGCAATTTAACACACAGCCTATTTAACGCATAAGCGATTCAATGTAGAACAACCAAGATTTGGGACATTCCAACTGTATTATAGACAGTGCTACGTTATTAGAAAGTTACAGCATTGACGTGAGTACTGGTGTAATATTTCGAGAAACCGTCTTTCTTCGCTTAACAAATGTTAAACGTTCACGCTCCCCGCTGTACGCGTGTTTCCTCTTTGGAAAGCACCTAGAATGCTAATGATAGTTGCACCTGTTGCCTATGTTGTCGCCGGGCATTGTTTAACAAGATTCTGTGCGCGACGCGAAAGCTGGTTGTACATTCTAGAACCTACGCGATATCCACCTTTTACGCTAAATAATAAGCCATGCATAAATGACCGACCTGTCTGATTCGCAGATAAATTTTTGACAATCGACGAGCGTGCTCACCGCTATCATTGCTCGTATTACGATGTTTACTGGGTACAGGATAACGTAATACACAGTAAGTTTCATGACCCCAGATGGCCAGAAAAGCCAACGCCAAGTCATCAGGCACTATGATGGATCCAGCATTCCGCCAAATATAGTCCTGCAGCCGACATGGAAGCCACCTTTCTTTCCTTCGATCATAGTTGTACGTCCCCGACTCCTGGCTGGAGACTTTGGCAAGGACATCAAACATCAACAAATGGAATGCTGAGAATGTGTTTCATACCATTCCATACATTCCTTTACTTGGAAAATGCCGCGAGGACGTGGTTTAAAGATCGAGAATCTAAAGTAAGAAAACGCGAACACTTTCTCAGAGGTTTCTTGCAGATCTTCACAAACGTCGCGCGAAAGAGTAGGCTCAAGCTTGGCAGGAAGCCTCGAGCGAGCTGCCAAAGGAGAACGACGCAATTTAGACCGTGTAACTGACTGGACTTTGGCGCCACGCCAACTCCAGCATGTCGAAAGAGAACAAGCCTCATTTCCTTATGCGCGAAGTAATGCTAGAGCTCTTCGCGGGACTGATACTCGCGGGACAAAGGCGTCGTTGATTGAAAAGACTCCGTCCTAATCTGAGCCTTTCTTTTTTACTCGCAATTCAGTAAATATAGAACTGTGCTGTCTCACCGCATAGAAGACATATAAAACAGAGAATAGAGGGTCATCCAAAAGCTTATCACCCTTTTTAAAAGAGTAACAGAGTGGTGTTTTCTCGTATATAAAAATTACGATCAGAAGATACTATGGGTGCAGCTTGTGTGTAAGTCGTACATTGCACATTTTCTTAGCTAATTTACATTTAAACATAAATTCTGACCAATGAGGAGCTTGCGCTAGGCGGAGCGCCTAGAAGGGTGGGGATCTATGCTGGATTTCCGCACAAGAGCGGGCCCCCGTTACGTACAGTTACGTGAAATATAATCTGCAACACCGGTGCCCGTGGTCGAAGAGGCTCAAAGCCTGTGCGGATGCGCAGACACAGGGTAAGTTCCAGGCTTAAACACAGCTTCAATTAGTGACATTCATTAAACCGTTATTTCGCATGTCACAGCCACCGCGCAATCCTGGAGCCCCTTCAACCACGAACAAGGGTTTTGCAAGTCATATCGCACGCGACTGTGCGTGTGCAGACAATGTATCTGTTCTAGATGCGTGGGCGCTACGCCCGCTGAATCTGTCGCGCAGTCTGTACTGAGACCGTAATCGACATACGGCAAACACTGTCCAAAAACGGTATCGTCACGTAGCGGCCGCGATCACTCAGAACGACCTCAAACGGATGCCTGAAGAGGGCTTTGTACTTGAGTTTCTGGCTGACGCAAATCTATTTTCTCCCATATTCGAATTACAGTCCCAAGCTATCACATCTGCGACTTTTGTGTACGCTGTATTTTAGGAATTTTCTTACACAATTTATTTGCAAAAAAAAAGTATTATTTCAATAAGGCACCTGCGAACCGCCGTGGTTCTAAAAAAAAAGTATGGGCTTTTACGTGCCTAACCACTTTATGATTATGAGGCACGCCTTGGTGGAGGATTCTGGAAATTCCGACTACATGGGGTTCTTTAACGTGAACTTAAACCTATGCACACGGGTGTTTTCTCATTTCGCCCCCATCAAACTGCGACCGGCGTGACCACGATTCGATCTCGTGACCTTGTGCTCAGCAGCCCAACACCATAGCCACTGAGCAACCTCGGCGGTCACCATGTTTGCTCGGTGGCTATGGTGTTGGATTGCTAAGCACGAGGTCGCAAGATTGAATCCCGGCCAAGGTGCGCGCATTTCGATGTGAGTGAAATTCGAAAATACTCGCGTACTGAAATTTAATTGCACGTTAATGAGCGCCAGGTCGTACAACCTTGCGGCGTCCCCCACGATGGCGTCTCTTATAAGCAGATCATGGTGTTGGCACGTAAGACCCCATAATTCAATTTTTAACGCACTTGCGCTTCTGGGGGGGTATAGAAGAATGAGGGTTTAGGAATATAGATTGAGGAATATAGAAGAATTGCCGCAGACGTGCGTGTGCGCGTGACGTACATTGGTTGTGGTGGTGGTGATCGTTGTGTACGGCCGTTTAAAGGGATAGTGAATAAAAAATTTGTCGCCGAGATTTCTGTCTCCAGTGATAGCTGTCGCACCGAGAGCGACCAAAACAACACTCTTTCTGAGGAGAAGTGAGCGAAAAGTTATTATTTTAGTGAATATTTCTCAAATCGCAGCACCTACCGGCCTCCTCCGAAAGCTCCGGCAAAACCGGATATCGCGTCACTCTTACCCACCTCGAGGCCCGTTGCGAGCGATCGTCCACACTGAGCGCGCGAAGGGGCGAGTTGACGTTTGCAGCGACGAGCTTTCTTTGTTCGACCGTCCTATTCGCACCGGTTCCTCGTGTGAGCTGCTCGAAAACCTCGTTTTTCATCTCGTGGTTTTGTGGATTGATGTGTGGAGCAGTCGTGTCAACGCCGCAGAATGCCGAGGGTCTGCTGCGCGCAAGGGTGCCGAAATAGTATTGTTGGGCGAGACACGCCTTGCCACTCTTTTCCGAAAGATGAGAAGCTGCGCAGAATGTGGACTCGAGTAGCGCAACCATCGCGACCCACCTGGATGCCGTCAAGCTGCTCTTTTGTTTGCTCCGACCACTTTGAGGACAGCGATTACGAGACAAGCCCGGCATTGCTACGTAGCCTCGGGGTGTCACTGAAAAGGCAACGTCTCAAGCCTGACGCTGTACCGTCTGTTTTTTCGAGGAAGCGGAAGCAACAAGACGTCAGAGGCGCGTTTGAAAAGAGAAGACGAAAAGAGGTTTGTGGTTTTCCTTCCCCTTTTCATGCGTATGTGAAAACGGCAGTCAGCGGTAGTCTTTTTCTCGCGTGCCTCTTATGAATGCTTCTCCCGTAAACCGCTGGCTTGTTCACGCTGTAGTTTTGCGCACAGGCGCCGTTTGACCGTAATTTGTTGTTTGTACGACGTTCTGAGCCAGATGTTTGGCCAATTCTGCCAGAATGAATCGAAATCCGCATCGTCTGAAGCGACGGCTGACGAAAAAAGCAAAATTCGCCTACATGAGACTGGTAGCGCCATCTCGTTTGCACCAAGGGAAGGAGTGCTCGGCTGCGATGAAACTACGGGAGCGGACGCTTTAGCTAGCGCAAATGTGCTGAGGTGCATGTTACTGTCACCAATTGGGTTCTTTGTTGGTGGCAAAACTGTAGGTTGTGCCTAAAAAATCGGCCTGCGATTATGCTTCTTGGTAATGCAAGTTTTGAGGGCAGCTGCTGTCTCATTTCTACTGTAGGCGACCGCATACGCAACACGCAGTGCCGAACGGCGGCGGCTGTGCGTTTAGCGATCCTAGCCGGCGCTTCGGCAATCGAACACCGTGCTCGAGGTCGCCGCCGCGAAGGAATGGGGGGAGGGTGGGGTGCAAGCTGTGGATAACGGAGATGGCTCTGCGTTTCGGCTTGGCCAAGCCGGTGCTCTGGCTACCGCCGCGAAGGGGTGGCACTGGAGGATGAGCGAAGTGGATAGCTAGATTCGCGTGCGAGATTGCGCCGGGAGCGCGCGCCGCTAGAGCAGCGCGCTTGCGCCGCCTGTGGAGCTGTGTTACGGCGAGGAAGGGATAACGGCGATGCCGACGCGAAGCGCAGGAACAGCGAGTAAGAGCTGAGCTCTGAAACCTCATTCCTCTGTATTTAGATCATTCATCAACTTCTCGGTGAAAGTACGGAGGAACCAGACCACGCACCCCCACTGCCAACTGCTACATCTGATGGAATGTCACCGGAATGCAGCAGTGCAAATGCTGGAGCAGAAAATACCACACAGAAAGACAACCCTGTCAGCAAGTCCCTAGAGTCAGGTAAGTCACAGCAGCAATAATTAGCACAATTTCTTTGTCTTCTTCACTGTTGCACATTGTTCTTCTTCATGATGTCTTTTAGCTCACAGTGACGGATGTGGAGACCAGACCCATGATGGAATTCTAGGAGCGCATCAAGAGGAGCCAGAATTAGAAACCATTGAGCATGCTGGTTTAGATCTTGCCGAAATGGCTGGAAACACTGAGGCACCAGACCTGAAAAATCAGTCAGATGCTGCAGTTCAAACGACGATCATCTGCCGAAGTCGGGGTAAGTATTTTTGCGTGTCCGGGAGGAGTTTGTAGCTTCTTTGACTTGCCGAGCTACATTTTACTGTATACATATTTCGGTATTTTGTGGTTATCTCACCACTAGTAAACATTTCGTTACTCCAGAAAGTTTTCTGCACCTCATATATTCATATAATACTCTTTGTAGGAATGCAGACCCAAGTCAACGTGCAGTCTCGCGCTGTCCAGACGTACTGCTTTGAGATGCCACGAGCATCGTCACCAGTGGGCCTTGAACCCATATCCGACTCTTCTGACACAGAATCTGGAAATGACACGCAGGGCAGGAACATTGATTCTTCTTATGCATTAACTGACGCTATTCTCAGGTACGTGAAAATGTGTTTGCAGTACTGCAGTACAGTACTAACATGGCCTGTGTAAATTTCAGAGAGGATGTTGACCACCCATCACCATCCCTACATGAAGAGCGAAAATTTATTGTGTTTGAATCCTCACTGGACCAGCTTCTTTTAACATGCCCAGTGTGTGGAGAAGTGTGCTCAGCTGTTGATAAAGGAATAAAAGGCACACTGCTGCGAGTTGAAAGGATGTGCAAAAACCTGCATGTTTCTACGTGGACAAACCAGCCGATGATTCAGAGGAAAGCAGCTGCAAATGTATTACTTCCAGCAGCAGCCCTGTACTGGGGATGCAATGCTTCCAGATTTCTGAGAGCCCTGAAGAGTACAGGAATAGTGTGCCCTTCTTATCGTTACCACCATGCTGTACAGACCTCTCCTCTGATTCCGACAATCACTAAGGTATATGACACGATGATTAGTCCGTAATGAAGGCAGTTAAAATTAGTTCATATACAAGTGTTTACTCTCTAATTGTAAATCTTCTTGCGCAGGTCTGGACTAAGCATCAAAACCTGCTTTTTGAAGAACTTGCTGGGAAGCCACTACGTGTTGCTGGGGATGGAAGAGCTGATTCGCCGGGTCACTCTGCCAAGTATGGCACTTACTCACTAATAGACATTGACCGCAACAAGGTCTTGCATGTGGAAACTGTGCAGGTAGGTACGTCTTGCACCAGATTGAATCGTGGTGTGGGAAATTACATATTTCTTGATGAAATGTTTATTGCAGTTGAAACATTTTGTACTGAAAGGAGTATTTTGTTCATTCGGCCGTCCACTGAGGTGAATGGATGCAGTCATTCACTGTTTTTTTCTAATTTCTCAGTCTAACGAAACAAAGGGCAGCAGCAACATGGAGCTCGAGGGCCTCAAAAGGTCTCTCACCATTCTTGAAGCAAATGGCATGGTGATTGACGTCATGGTGACTGACCGACATTCCCAAATTAAGGCGTTTGCTGCTAAAGAGGGAACTTTCGAGCACAACTATGACTGTTGGCACGTTGCTAAATGTAAGATTTCTGGTACAAATCATTGCAAAAAAAACTTATTCGTCAGAGAACATATCAGTTTCAGAGTTCACCTACTTGTTTCAACCTTTTCTCTGTATTTCATGCAGCGCTAAAGAAGAAGCTCACTGCCGCTGGGAAGCTAAAAAAGTATAACGACATTCAGCCTTGGATAAAAGGCATTATTAACCATGTATACTGGTGTGCAGTATCAAGCGAAGGCAGACCGGATTTAATTTTGCCGAAGTGGTGTTCGCTGGCACGTCATATTGCTGATGTGCACTGCCACGATGACCCCCTGTACGAAAAGTGCCAACATGATCAGCAGTCAAAAAAAATGGCTCATAGAAGGTACTACTGTCTGCATGCTTTTGTTACAGAAAAGATTATTACTAAGTTTATTTCGCAAATTACCACAGGCTCTCCAGCACACGAAAAGATTAAGAGCATTATCCTCAACAAGGCTCTTTTGAAGGACATACCAAAGTTGTCTACATCAGTACAGACATTTGCAGTTGAGGAATACCACAGCACCATAATCCGGTTTGCACCTAAAGCAACACACTTCCACTACCAAAGCATGGTTGCAAGGTAAGTACTGCCCTGTACGTAAATGCTAGTGAAGCAAGTTGTGATGCGTTTGCCAACTGCATGTTTCTTTTTCAGGACTCGCCTTGCAGCGCTGCACTACAATGAAAATAGTGCACGTGAACACGCCACTACCAAAGGCCAGCACAGGTACCTGGTGAAGTACCCGAAGTCAACGAAAGTGCCTGTTGCTGCACCTATTAAGAAGGCTTGCACCTATGGTAATGGACGGTGTATTACAAATTACAACATGCGTTAACTCAATTTCTTCTTACAGATTATGTCAAAGAACTCATGAACTGCACAGTTGAGCTGTGCATGGCGACGAGCTCCTTCAAGGAAGCCATGCGACAGGCTAGCAGCACTACAGTGCCACCGACGCTGTCTAGAAACTTTGAGCCTGTCGACAAGGACGCCCTTGTTTCCACACGGAGAGAACGATTTAATCATGGAGTGTAATCAAGCCGTGGTGCTAGTGCAACCAGTCAACCAGCCTGAAGTTGTGAAGTAAATTGGTCTCAATTCACAATCAGTTCTCACATCTGTGTGTTTATTTGCTGGACGACAATCATGGGTCCAAGTAACCGGTGTATTGTCCACTTCTTGAAGGGAATTCTTCTCTCAATCTGTGAACCACATAGCTTGGGATGACCACCCTCCTTCCTTGGCCCAGTCTTCCGTGTATCCACCAGACAAACTGCCTGTAAGCAGTGTATCTGTATTTACTGAAAAAAAAGAATGCTTGCTTGTGTGTTCATTTTACTGGCTTGCACATGCAGAATCACTCTACACGAAACAATGAAGTAATTTAAACCTTCATGCGCCCTCTCTCTGCTTACTCATGTTGGTCCCTTTGCCCCACTCTGTAAGGGTTGTAGTACTGCAGCTTGATGTACTCTAGCTCGAGCACATGTTCGTTGAGGCAGTAAAGATCAAAAAGTGGGTGCTTCGTAATGCACTCGTAGTGCTCGGTGGCTTTCGCCACTCGATCTTGCTCTTTGCAGCATGTTTTCTCTCTTGCCGTCGGCATGTCGGCGCATCGGTCGCCACAACAGCACCTATTCAAAAGCAAAAAAGAATGCTAAGAGGGCTTCAGAATGAACGCAGGCTCGACGCTGAAACCGCTGCGCATGTACTCGTTCACTCGGTGAATAACAAGACGCCCCCTGCTTACAGAGGCATTTCAGTCGCTGCACATGCCTGGCTTCAATCCTCGCCTGTTCCTTCATCGCATCTATTTACAATAACGGCTACTTGCGCGCATCGAGCGCCTGCCGCGTGCGAGTCGGCAGCCGACTTAGGCTCACGCCGCCGGCCGCACCTAGGGAGGTCTACACGCGTCAATATCTTCAACGATTTCTACGTTTTTTTTTGTACAGTGTGTACTCGCGGCACCTGTATTGTGCATCGGCAGCTTTCATGTTTTACGCGCTAGCAGCTACACATAACATATACAGCCAAGCGGGCGGAGCAAGCCGCTTTGCGCGGAACGCAGAGTAATTTTCTTACGTCGCCTGACATTGCATAGCCTGAAGCATAAGCGTCCTCGCACTGTTGAAACCAAACATGGCAAAGCGTTTGCCTGACTGAATCACGCTGGGCGCACCGCCACGAATGCAACACTGTCAATGAGGCGTGCGCCCGTTTCGCTAACTCATTCGTGACAGGTGCGAGCTTGCGATCCGAGCCGTAGAAACCGCTTTATATCTGGTTTGCACTTATGATGCCGCCCCTGATCTCTCGAAATGAACGCGTGTACATGCAATGCACAGTGTAAACACTTACCACGTTGCTGGTCCAGACTCCCTCGGCACCGCGGAGGGGGACTGCTGCGGCGATTCATCGTCAGTTTCACTTAACGACGCGGACGGATCGTAGGCATACGCCTTTATCGTTCGTGGTCGTTCTGTAGGCCGTTCATCCAAGTCGGAGTCATAATCTCCGCTCATGCTATCACTCTCACTGGAGCTTTGCATTTTGCACTGCGCAGCGCGAGGAAAACAAAACTGCGCAGCCGGTCAGTTCGCTCCGCGGCTACTGAGGGTAGGTGTGACGTCAGATCCGCCGGCTTGTTGTCGGGAGCGCTTTGCGCGTGATGCGGTGGCCGCTCATAAAGCGTCAAAAATAAAGCCATCCGCTCAAAAGTAACCCGAATAATGACTATATACTATAGCAATCGTGTCTTAGGAATCCAATTGTGGGGCTTTCTCTATATTCTTCGATTTTTATTCTGTATCCCTTTAAGGTCAGTTGGGGTCATGCTGCTTCTCTGACGCTGGTTGTGCTTGTGTAACGTCCGCATCAGCTTAGCTGTACATCCACTTTCACAGGGTGTAATGGAGAGGCATTTTCCACCGTGTTCTTCGCATGGCGATGCGAAATATGTCTAGAAGGTGAGTAAACGGAGGAAAGTAAGATTCATTGGAATTGTGGGGCAGTAATAAGAACGCAGATGACAGGAAAGACACTGGCAGGTTCCACAATTCTAATAGTGACAATTCCAATTTGTAAAATGAGACGCACGGCTACAGCAACATGTTTTATGAAAATAGGTATAGATGAGCAGTTTTCCTGCATTACGACAATTAGGTTCCCATGTACAAACAAAACGGTTCCAAAATATAAAATCAGACCCGCAGTGCATACAGCCTACTTATAGGAACATGCAAAATCAAGAAAGGGGCTGACAGATGGAATAGCACACTGTGGTATGAAGGTTGTAAACAGGGATAAGTTGCCTCGGAAAGGCTCGTCAACGTTTCGGTAGGAGTACCTATCTTCGTCAAAGGTAGCCTCGCCATCCTTGGCATGCTAGTTTTAAAGGGTTAGTACAGTGACGTAACGTCCGGTTGTTTCGGTGGTGGCTGGTTGTAAAGGGAGAGACTTCAAAAGAAATGAGCGCCGTCGCCTGACGCCTGTGAGCGTGGTTCCCAAGACGAGGCGACAAGAGCGGATTGGGAAGGCCAGGGAGAAAAGAAAATTAAAAGGAGAGAATAAAAAGAAAAGGGATACTAAGAGGGGAAAAACAAGAAAAGAAAAAGAGGGGCATGGGATGATGTTGGGGAAGCGAGAGGTTAGGGAGCATTCAGGGGTGTCGTGCGCGGCATTTTATTGGGGCTTTAGAAGAGCCGGTCCGGCGGTCAGTGTGCAAGTAAAAAAGACCCAGAAAGACATCAGTTGATAGAGTAACTTTAGTAGCGTAGCAGCAATGCATCGAGTAATTTTGATGGAGTTAAGATGGCGACAAGCAGTCTGGGGTGCAATGCATGGGGTAACTGGAAGGCAGTGGTATGATCTTTCAAGGGACGTTAGCCCTAGTAGCTCAACGTAGGTGTCCTTACTGCGATATAGAGAAATGGCGATACCCTTTGTGGCTGAGACGCCGAAAGATGTATCGTGGCGTCTGGGCTTTTGGAATGCGTTGGTGAGAATGTTTGAAATATATATATATATATATATATATATATATATATATATATATATATATATATATATATATGCATATATATATATATAAAATAAAACCGACAGAAAGAAACTGAGGTGGGACCGAAATCCGGTATAGCAAATAGGAGGGTGACTTGAGCAGAAGCGAGCGGGGGCAGGTGTACATGGAAAAATGGGGTCGTACAGTTGATATCAAGGTAAAAACATGAAGATTATATTAAATTGATTAGTAGGGATGAAAAAAATTTTCGAAATGTAGGAATAGGTGAGATTAATGGAATGAAGGTTAGCTGTTGGCATAATGTGCTTCGTGCCTTGGTTGATGATATGAGAATTTTAGATTTAAGCTGCCACTTTAAAAGGTTCTAAGTTGCCACGTGCCAAATTAATTCCCATCTGGTGTAGCAACTAAACTTGGGTATTAGGTATGATTCCATATATTTCCTTTGGCGAGGTTAACGGAAATTTGTTTGTAGTATATATAACCTTGCTTTGTAACATATATGACCATGTTCATTCAAGTAGCTGGCTAGTGCTTTAGGTAAATTGTGTTCTGTATCCGCGCAGTGACCGTTACGTCTTGTATGGATTTGTTGTCCAGTCTCACTTATGTATTGTTTGCTACAAGCGGCACATTCTGGACCGTAGGCTACGTTAGTTTATGTGCAGGTGAAACCCGAAGTTATCTTGTGTGAGTAATTCGACGCAATACTTTTTACAGTAGTAGTAGATTGAATATATTTACATGTAGAGCGCCTGGGACGTCCACAGGGACCGGATCCCAACTTCGTCTTTGTCTTTAGTTTGTGATGCAAAAGAATACTTTTAATAGAGAGACAGAAGGCAAGAAGGAAAGGCAGGGAGCTTAACGAGACTAAGTCCAGTTTGCTACCCTACACGTGGGATTTATGGTTAGTGCTGCGTCTCTAGGCTACTCTTGGCGGGTCGGGAAAGATATTAAGTTTCTGAGGATGTTCTTCGTGTTTGGGAGTGTGTTTGAGCGTTTCGTAGTAAGAAGAGGCGTTGTTGTTCTTGTGATCCTAGGGCCGGGCTTGAGGACTTCGGCTCGATCAGGCTTGGTTGCAGTGGTGCAGGCTTTTTGAAGGTCACTGCTTGGGCGGTTCCTGTTTGATAGGGTTTCTTTAAGGTGATGTAATCTATCTGCGTAGTCTTGGTTTTCAACGCAAATGCAACGTAGTCGTGCGGCTTAGCCTTTAGATGCTTTGTTTGCAATGCCTGGGATGGTGGCTCGCATATTCTAGGTACTTTTGATTGTCGAAAGGTTTCCTCTGCTGCGTTATCTTTAGTGCTCCACTGTCAATGTATACTGTTGTTTCCAGAAAGTTTTGCGCTCAGTTCAAGATTCTGGTGTGAATTTTATTGTTGGATGAAACGGTTTAGAAATGCTACATATTGATCTAGACTGTCTTGATCATGTCCCCGTATTATGAATATGTCGTCAACATCTAGTAGGTATGTGTGGGGCTTTTCAGTGCAGTGCAATTGGAAACCTCTTTCTAGAAAAACCATAAATATGTTCGCGCTGATTGGCGCAAGACGCGTACCCATACTTGTCCTATGTGTGTGTAGGTAGTAACTCTCCTCAAATTCGATGTGTTAAGACTGATAAAATTACTGTCGAACTGAACTGAAAAAAAAAACAATTCAAGGTGAGACAAGTAGGCTTCAGTAAAGTGTTGTGCACTATGTTTAGACAGCGCTTGTTTTATCTATGATAAACCATCGGGGATCGGAATGTTGGTGTACAGTGCCGTGACGTCTAGTGCTTCGAGAATTATGTTGTGTGGTTGTGTGCCTTTAGTATTAATATCCAGCATAAACCTCAGCCAGTCGGCCGTATCTTGTACAGATGACAGAACTGATTTCGGCAAGTCACCAAGGAAGTGGTTAAGGAATGTGGAGATGCTCTCTTTCGTAGTGTTGTTTTTGATACTGTCGGGCGACCTGGGATCATAGTGGTGTATAAGTACAGCAGATGGAATATTATCAATTTTTGGAAGGAGGTAGAAGCACCCCGCAGTTTTGTTGCTTCGTTTAAGGAATTTCTATTCTGACGGTGTTATAAATTCATCAGCCAAAAGTGATTTCAGCCTGTTGGTAATTATCAGTGCGTAGGATAATGTCGGATCGTTATCTAGCTTACGGTAATGTGCTGGGTTGTTTAGTTGTCTATAGGCCTCGAGCTTGTATTTTTATACTAGCCAAGTGACTATACTTCCACCCTTATCTGCTCCCTAATAACAATTTCATTCCAGCAACTAAGATTTGAAACGATACGACTCCCGGCGCAGTTATGTTTTAGGTCACTTAGATACCTTGCAGTGGCCTATAATTTCTTTACTGCCAGTTTCAAGCTATATGTTAAGTTCCGTCAAGTTCAACTCCTCCAAAATTACTCGACGCATTTCTGCTATGCTACTATAGTCACTCTTTCAACTGATGTCTTTTTCGGTCTTTCTTTTTTACTCGCGCACTGACCGCCTGACCGGCTCTTCTAAAGCCACAATACCATGCCGCACACGACACCCCTGAATGCTCCCTAACCTCTGGCTTCCCCAACATCATCCCATGCCACTCTTTTTCTTTTCTTGTTTTTCCCCTCTTAGTGTCCCTTTTCTTTTTATTCTCCCCTTCTCATTTTCTTTTTCTCCCGGGCCTTCCCACTCTTCCGTTCTTGTGCTCTCGTCTTGGGAATCACGGTCACAGGCGACAGGCGACAGCGCTCATTCCTTTTGAAGTCTCTCCCTTTACAACCAGCCGCCACCGACAACAACCGCACGTGTCGTCACTGGGCTAACCCTTTAAATCTAACATGCTGAGGATAACGAGGCCGCCCTTGACGAAGATAGGTGCTCCTATGGAAACGTTGTCCAGCCTTTCCGAGTCACCTTAGCCCTGTTTATAACCTTTATACCATAGGAAAATATTAGTTTTAGTAGAGTGGCTATTTGTGGGAAACTAAGCCGATAATGTACTAGCGAAGAAAAGCTCTCAAAGAACTAACAAAAGTATCAAATCAGAAAACGGTATGGTGTGTTTGTCGGGACAGCGATAAAAAGCCGATAAGGGCGATAAAAGGGCGATGAAGCCGTCGCCGCGCACCGTATGCTGTATGTGCGATTGAAAGCGCGCGATGGTGAGCCGGTGATCGCTGCGGAATCTCGCACACCAAATGGAGGAAAGCAAGGAGCAAGCGCGCAGTCTTTCGTAGCGTGCAAAGCTGCGGCAGGAGGATAGGGAGGGTGGGGGGGCGTTGTACGCTGGGTGGCCACAAGACATACATTTAGGGATCGCCCGAAGGTTGTGCGCATTCGCGAGTACGAGCGGATACGAGAGTGAAAACCTGGGGGCTTTTGCTCCATGAATGTCTGTCTTCGCCTAGGCACTACGGCGGAGAGCTATTCTTGCTCGTTCAATACGCGTTTGTCCCTTAGGTGGGCCGCCTTTGTGGAGTGGTGTCGAATTTGTTTACGCCCTGACTCTAGCTGGCCGCGCGGTGAGGTATAGTGGGCTCAGAGGCCCCATTTGGTGATCGCTGTGTCTGAAGGTACGTCGGACAGACTTTCACGTGCCTGCGGCGCTGTTGCTGAGTCCGTCATGCCGGATTCAACCTTCTTTGCCGCTTAAGGCGCTGCACATTCAAAAGAGAAAAAAGTGAAACATCACTGATTTTTCCTGGGGTGCAGGAGGGGCCGTAGTAGAGGCTCGGCCTGCTCACCTGATGAACTGTCTTCGCTCTTTGCAGGCTTTTCGTATGCTGCTGCCAGCGACTTTTGATGAGCATTTCTGAGTGGTTCCCTGCGAGTGAAATAAACGCACAGCGCCTTAGCAACCGCGTTCGAAATCCAATGCCTGATGTCACGTGGTGAGGATTATTTGCATTGTGTGTCGCCCACCTTAGGGTAGGTTACGTTAAGCTTACGTTAGCTTAGTTTAGGTTAGCGTAAAAGGAGTTAGGGTTGCACGATGTGTTCACACAGCGGCGACGCCGTGAGGATTGTTGTCTTTGCGTGTCAGTCACGTTTGCTTGGGCTAACATTAGGTCAGGTTAGGTTAGCGTTAGAGGCGTTATGGGGGCGCGATGTATCCTCATAGCGGCTGTAGGGGCGTCGAACGTCACCGGTGGCCTTGCAGCCCCTTTGCGTTGAAACGCGGTCGTTAAGCCGCTCTGCCTTCTAGAATTTCAATATGTGCGGCCCAGATTTTAATACGGTCCCTACTGCTCCCGTTGAAACCTCTGTGATGTTATTTTCAAGGTACATCACCGTAATGCACGAGAAAGCTATGATGCGGCACGACTTCATTAGCACGACAGCCGCAGGTGCGAAACAGTCTGTCCGAAACAACGGTTGACAAATGGGGCGTCCGTGCCCACTGCTTATTTCACCGCGCCGGTACCAGCGTCCGAGCGTAAAGACGCTCGATCCTGCTCCGCGAAGCCGGCGTGTCCATGGGCAAAGGGATACGACAGGAGCAAAGAAACTTCTCCGTATTGCCTACGGAGTGTCACATTCTAAAGTGGCAAAAGGCCCCACATTTTCTCTCGTGCGCCCGTTCTTACTAACGCATACGCAAAAACGACCAGCAACCTCCGGAAGTTCCACGCCCTGCTGTAGTTACAAGCAATTGCAAAGTCGCCGGAGGGCCGCTGAATATTGAAAGTCGTCTGCGACGAGGACAGAGTGTACATTGCGCTCTGTTCTTGCGGCTAAGTTCTAGTTGATGCGACAGGCAGCGCGAAGGTCCATGCGTTCACCGCTGCTTCCTCAGTACAGCGTTTTATAGCAAATTTGCGCGGTCATCGAGTGAGATGTGTTCATATTTGCTTGGGGGGCATGAAATCGTGGTTGTTAATTTAGCTAGTGTGCGTTCCAATCTTTAAAAGCTTTTACGGACGATAAATATATTATCCTTCACTCGTATAGCTGTCCAATAATTCGCTATCGCAATCGATGCTTCGCCTTTCTAGCGAAATTGCGACTTTTTTTTCCAAATATCACAAATAGCTAGCACCTACACCTGTTCGCTGCTCCAGGAATGTTTCCGCATTTAAAGTGGGTGATGGCGTCAAAGGCAGTGTCGCCGTGAAGGGTAAAGTGAAACGCAATAAAAAAAATTAACGTTCCGAACTTTCCAGTGTTTCGCTAAAACTGACGTCTAATTCTTAAGGAGTAAGGGTGCTACATCAACTCAACATGCATACGTCAGCAGCGCCATCATAGCGAAGACATATTAGTTCATCGTAGCGAGCGGCAAGCGTTAAAAGAGTGGGCACCAGGACTACGTAAACAACACGGCTTCTCAAGTGCCTATTTCGTATTTCGTATTTCGTAAAAGCATAAGCAACAATGACGACCGCAAGTTGCCGGTGCTTTTTGGATGTGTGCCTGCGCTGTCGCACTACAGCGGACTACCGACTACTCTCTCCTCTCAGTAATGTCCTGACTTTTTAGAGCAAATAAATCAGAAAAAGAAATGAGTTTTGCCTCCGAGTTGTAACGGACGTGGCAGAAATGTCAAAAGGTATTGCTTTTAGCTGGATAGCTGCTACGATTTCTTGCAGTTTAATTTCAATATTATATGCTGTAAACACCAATCCGGCAAAACCCTGAGTTCTCAAATTTTCTTTTACTATTGGTGGCATAACTGGTCGTCTTTGGGTGTCCTCACAATCTTTTCTTAGATTTTTTGACATACTGATATGAGGAAAGTTTGAGTCAAGATACACGGCTTGTTATCGTTGTAGTTGATGTGGGGAATAATCAAATTTATGCATTTAAGCACGTGTGTGGATATCTTCTGTGCCTTTCGCGAGGATCGTAACATCAAAGTTCACAAAACATTGGCGCCCGAAATTTATTAAATATGGGCAAACAATGCGTAGTTTTATGCTAACATGCGTACTTTCTTCAACGATACTAATGGGCATTAGATGTATACACCGGAAAACTGCAATGATTTACCGCTTGCTGATGCTTTACAAATATTGGCCTAACAGCATTGCTTTGTTGGTCGAAATGGCGCGATTTTCAACGCTGTTCTCCGGGGCTTCGATTGCCCCGACCGAGCACAAACATTGCGTGCGATTGTTTTCAACGTTGAAATCAGGAGTATACGTTTATGTGGGAAGTTTGGCATACGGGGCTACTGTTCAATGTAAACACTATCTTCACTCATCGGACTAAACCTATTACAACAAAATTTGTGTTGCGATTCAGTGGAAAGGGGTCAATGTATATAGATAGATGTTGCTATGCTATTAGCGTGCACAACTCGCGCGAATTACGAAGCTACGTTTGTCGTTTGTCACAGTCATACTGCCTTGGTCCCGTCAAAGTAATTGGTCGAGAAAGACAACGCACATTGGCCAGGTTTGACGTCATGTGCAACTGGTGTAGAGTAGAACTGGTGCAATTCGTGTAGAAGCACTCATTCCAGCTATCTGCCAATTTGAGAATGCTGCGTGAATGATGACAACACATGTTTACCAGTGAGGAGAGAGAAGAGTTAGTGCTACAAATACGCACGGGGGTTCTCTCTGTTGGAAGGCTTCCGTCATGGGTGTCGCTCTCAGCTTAGAACACCATAAGGTTGACCCACGCGGCGCCAGCTTGACTCTGTCAAGCTGGTCCTTGGAATGCACACTTGAGCGCAAAGCTACTCACGATTATTTGTTCGGCTGTGGGACGCGCTGTACTAATTGGTTATCTGGCATGCCCGAGTGATTTAGTAAAGCACGACCAGTACGTTGTAATTGGGACACGAATATGGACATTGAGTTGTATACATCACTTGATACTGTGTGCGGTGTAGGAACGTGCTTGCCTGCAATTGCGTCCTCGACGCCGCCTCATCACGTGTAGGCGGTGCATGGGCTCATTTCATCTTTGATGTCTGAAGTATTGCAGTATGGCATGAAGCTGTTTGAGAAAGCCTTCTAGTATGCTAATTCACCATCGTCTGAATGAGAGTATCGTTGAACCAGCGGTTGACCTTGTCGCTGGTCTCAGCGAGAGACCAGTGGTCGACATGGTAGTGGCTGTTTTTGGCATGGTATACCTTCGTAAGAGCGAAAGCGCTGCCTGCAAGATTTTACTTATAGCGTAATTTATGCTAGCCATTTAGGAGATGGTGAGCACGATGACCGGATATCTGCGAAGATTGCTGGCAAGGGCATCGTGCCGGGCGCTTCTTGAGCGTGGGTCGCATCTGTATGGAACACTGTTGTTGCCGCGATCTCCCCGACGTTCTGATTCACGATGCTGACTGCGCGTACGACCTTTCTCAGACTACTGGCCACTTCCGTGATCCTCGGACTGGAGTCACTGGCGTGCGTTTTCTGCACGGTTCTCCCTCGTGCTTAAGGACAGTCCCTATGGTGGACGCGATGAATGTTGCTTGAAATCAGTACGACGCACGTGTAGTTCTGCTGTTGTCCTAGCTATTTTCGCTGTAATGGGATGAATTCCATCTCTCAGGAGAAGGCTGCAGGCCGCAGGACTTGACTTCGCTATTTATAACATCTGTCGCGGCTTGAAAGACGACCAGATGCAGGTCCAGGGAACCTTTGTTCGGTCATGCCATAATGCGGTCCACATATATGGCGGTACAAAAAAAAAAACCAGTGAATTTCGATCGGTCTTGGGAGTCCACGTATCGACAGCATAAAGATTACCAGCAATTCTGCACCGCCCTGAGGCGGGGTTTGTGTTGGCTGTTCAACCTTCGCGATTTGATTTGGTTAAGCTCTATCGTGGCCATAAGCCCACTGAGCAACGATCGTACTTAGTTGTGCGTCCACCGTCGCAATACGTATCGGCTAGTTTCTCTAGTAATTGCTGAGTGTGAGGCGTTGTCGAAGGTCCCCTTTATGTCCAGCACAACCCGAATCTGTTGGTTGAGGTGCTGCCGAGTATATTATCGTACACATGTTCCTTTAGCTGAAGGAGAACGCTTTGAGCCGTTAAGAGCGCTCGAATACATATGTTGTCGTTGGTAACTTTTGTCTCTCCCCTAAGTGGTCGCTGAGTTTCGAGTTTGCTCGCAGTCGGTCTAGTTGCAGCGCTTACTGGGTTACTGCGGCTGTTAATTTACGCCGGAATGTATCTAGCTATGTTTGTATTTGTATCTATGATCGTATGCCTGTATCCCACCGTTCTCCGGCCTTACCGGGGCCGCTGGGTAGACACGGGTCGAGTAAAAGAAGAGCGGAAAATCAAGGAGACGAAAGGCAGGAAGGTGAAACAGGCGAGCGTGCACTTTTTTACCCTACACTGATAGCAGCGAATCGGGCTGCTGTGCTGAGGTAACAGGGTCCGAAACCAACCTTCGCAATAAGTTGGATCACTGAGTAGGTGGCAATATCTGCGGAGGTGCCGTTCTTCTCAGAGCCTCTACAAATGTATACACAAATGTATATGCAAATGTATATCGAAATTTTGCATATATCGAACAATTTTCATTTCGCCTGGAAAATCGCATACATTTTTGATTGGCCCCGCAAGCTCTGATGCTGCCCCACTCCCGACTTCAACTGCTGCTTTAGCTGCTTTGGCCCTTCTTCGACGCTACAGTGGCGGAATAGAAGCCACCGGCCCATCGCTTGTGGATCGTTTAGGCTATGTTCAGGATTCCGCGTTTAAGCACGCGGCTGCCAATAACAAACAGGCTACACTGCTGCAGTACATTCTGCCAAATAAATATTTTGTGCAAAACTTCAAATGAGTATTTATAGCGCCACGATTGGGGTGCGATCGGAGTGCGATCGGAGTGCGTTGGGTTGCGCCACGCGCGCACGGCTGACGTGCTCGGTGCGTCCTAGGCCAATTGCGCTCAGCGCCACCGACCGCGCATTCTGAACAACGATCACCGATCGAGCCCTTGGTTGATTGAACGATTTGGAGAAGTTCTTGACGCGTTTTTACCCTATTTTATATAAATAATTCTGGCTATAATCGACATATATCGCAATCACAGCGCTGTTCAATATATCGTGGTCCGACTGTACTATAACATATCTCATATATAAAATTCACTAATTTGTAATAGTTGTGAGGCTGCGGCTGATGTCTGTGCCCTGTTCTGAAATATCGGTGTATAAACATAATTAACGTAATTATTGCGTAATTAACGTATAAACGTTAATTACGCAATTACAAGGTGCGAGGTGGACATTTTGAGCATTTTTTTTAATTGCATCGCTTATCACAGGATCATGACTAATGCGCTGGCACTCATCTGAAATCAATTCGTTCCTGTCCAATGCTGTCATAATACTATAGTAGCCAAAATTCACTCTGGCGACCACACCTAAACTAGGACATCCCAAATCGCACATCTCACACATCCAGCCAATTTCATACAGAAATGAATTTTCTCTATTCGAAGTCCCCTGCATTAACCAGTGAATTTCGTAAGCCCTTCATTTCTCTTAGACTTTCTTTGTAATTCAGTTTCACATGTAGAAGCAGGCACATTCCTCCATAACACCAAAGAAACGTCTGCAGTACAAGACGGCTTTCGGCCGACTATCGTGAAAGCGTTAGCATACTTAATATGCGTAGCAGTTTAATACATCATCCACCTCATAATAAAACAGGCATTTTCCCACATTTAAGAAAAAAAGTTATTATAATGCTTGTATTTTGGAAGTAACACAAATGCCTCATGTCAAACTGCAGTTTCACTGCTATTTTCTTTTTTTGATAAGTTACCGCAAAACAATGCTGTTACTCGCTTGACAAATTATTTAACTAAACTGAACATCCCTCGGCACAATTCAGTTTGGTGTACAGCGAGGATCTTCTGTTCTGATAGACAACGGTTAAACTGCACTTTATGCTGATAATATTGTTAAGTAATACATCTAGCATTCATAAGTACTTAATTTCATAATTCACTCGTTATTGTTTCCGAAACCAGAATGCACTGGAGTAACAGCGAGAAGTTTACATTTAGTCCCCAGTGATATACGGGATGATGAACAAGACGTATATATATCTGGTGCTTACTCATTGACTAAAATAACTAAGATTAGCACGCCGGCAGGCTTTATTTTCTGTCCTCTCGTATCCCTAATCTATTCGAAGGACATTTCTGTAAAGGAGTACCGACAGAAAAATTTTCGATCTTGTTTTTTCCATTGAAATATGTAGCGAACGACTCAGTAATCACGGCACGAAACATTATTGGCTTCAGAGCAAGACATGTAATTATTTGGAATCTTCTTTGTAGCGACCAGTCCAAGTTTCGGTTTCAGAGAGCAACGAGATGGGCCAAAGAAGAAATGTAAGCACAGCTGGGCATATGATCGCACAAAACTGTGACGTACGCACACCAGCGCGCTCCCCGACGCGCGAGCTTCACGTGCGTCTAAATGCACACAAAAATCCCTTACGTGAGCTGATCCTAGGTGCCTAGGGACATGAATGTTTAGCTATTTTTGAGAAGGGGCTGCCGAGCGGTGCCGTGGCGTCTTCGGCCTCGGCGTGATCGTTCTCTGGCCCGCGCGAACCGCGCATTGTTCAACGTTGCTTCTGCGATTGTGCTTGCCTAGCTTGTGTGTTGGTTGTAGGTCCTGTCTTACTTGGAGGAAATAGTAGTGGTGCAGCAGTGCGGCTCTTGCCACGGTGAGCTCTGGCTGTACAGAATCTGCATTGTTGGACACGGGCTTCCTTGAGAACCCAGCGCTGGTGACAATTGAAATCTCGAAGTGTCCTAGCGTCTCGGCAGGAAAGTTGTGTGAACCGGGCTGTGGTGTCGCCGCGTCCTACTTTGCTTAACGGACATCAATGCATGTGCTGCTCACTACAATTCATGTAAATGCGAGTTCGTGGACCGCCTACTTTTCAGCGCTGAATGGGTGTTTGGTGTGCTGTGCTTGAAACGAGTGGTGCAGCCGTGCAGCGGGAGTGGTGGAGGAGCAGAGTCGCTTAGGTGCTGCATTGGCGCATTCACAGACATGTGCTCTTGTTTTGGTCTCATCAGCAGCTGTCACAGGATTGTGGTGTGCTCCTTGCCTAGTATGAAGTTTAGGATGCTAGCACACATTATGTTAACGTTTTTCCGTGCTATATATCATTTGCATGATGACCGTATTGAAAACGAGGCTTATGTCTGTGTTCTTTGCCTTTGTGTGTTATAAATTACTTTCTATTGTGCAAGTTCTGGGAGTAATATTGCGCGAGGTGTAGGAAAGTAAACATATAAACATATTTCTGTGTGTGAAATTTTGAGTTACCCATAATGCCCTTTACGACTGACAGGTGGGCTACACGGTCTGTGTGAATCAGCTACATTTTGTTGCGACGCTCTTCCGTGTGGTAGACTGATGCATGGTGCGCGTTCATTTCTGTACTGTTGTAAAAAGCATTTGTTCATTCACTCAATACAAATGTACGGCTTCTTCGCCGCAGTATATTTTAGTTACGCGGTGAAGCATAATAAAATGGGAGGGTGCCGCTATTAACCAGTGTACTATAAGGATCGACATTTGGGCGAGTTGCTACTGGTTCAACATCTCGAAGGTCAGTGCAATAAGACGAAGACAGAAGGCAGGAACACACAGGACAGCGCTGCCAACCGCGCTGTGCTGGACAGCACTGTCCTGTGTGTTCCTGCCTTCTGTTATCGTCGTATTGCGCTGCCCCTTCAAGACGTTCAACCAGTATAGTATGTCCACTTAGCGACCTGAGAGAGCGTGGGTGTGCGAGTGTATAATTAGAGAACTTTTATTATGTCCTGTGACACTGGCCCCTTTCCACTTTTATTATGCTTCACCGCGAACCATTGGTCTATTGCGACAAAGTTAGTCTTAACAATGCATAATTGTGCAATGGTTATTTTGTAGCTTGCTACACCGCAATACGGTGGTGGCAATAAGCATCGTGCAGTAAAGCATGCTAAGAGTAGAAAGGATATATAGGTTTACACTGTGTGCATTATTTTCAATTGATATAATTTGCAAGTGCATCTGTGCTCGTGGTAGGCTTCATTGACAATTCTTTGTAAATTAGAATTTCATATTGCAGGAAAGCTTACTAAAGCACATTCGCCATTATGGAACGCGTTATTCACCTTCTATGCAGGAGCGCAATGCCGATCCATGCCCATGCTTTTGCCTGGCCTGCACATGGTCTTTGAGAATTTATTTGTTGTTCATAAGTGCGCTGGTACTTCACTCCACACTGGAGGGCCGAAGTTGATATGGAAGCACAATTTTTATTAAAGGGAAAAGATGTTGTCAAGGTGGTTGCAGCACAGCTTCTCTTTTTCTTCTTCCAGGCAGTTTTTCAGCTAGAAGCTTCCATGGGAGTGTTTGGAGCCTCTTTGTGCAAGCACATAGTGTATGTAAAAATCGGACACTGATTGGGTACATCACCTATGCTCTCTGCAGTAGATTGTGCACAGGAGATGTTCATGCCTACCTATAGTAAAACATTGTAGCGTGACCAGACAAAATAAAAAAAGGGGCTGGGCTTCAGCAATAATAAGTATTAAATGGTACTTTATCATTTCCCTAGAGATTTCTGTTTTTGTGCTTTTTATTACGGATCCTCCGCAGTAACCACGCGAGTACCGAACTTGAGCTTGTTGGTCTCAGGTAGCAAGGTTGTTACTGAAAGAACAGACTTATAAACGAACAAGGGCTTCGAGGCATCCAGCCACCTTGCTTGTCTCATGGTGTCACTTCATAAGGACTGTGAGCCTCTAAACCAACTAGGAAGGGAGGTTTGTTGCAATCGCTTCTGAAGTGTACTGCCACCAAATAAACAGTGCTCTCAATGACAACTTTTGGACAGTAGAATGCTTGCACCCAGCATTCTAAGAAGGAAGCACTTAGGATGCGCAAAGTTGGCCTTTTGAAGCTGGCAGGATTGTTCCAGGGACTTTGCCTGTATGTCCTCTTTATGGATGCACAACGATGATTTCCTCTTTGAGAGGGATTGCTTTAGAGGTCGTTACATGGCAACAGTCCTGGCTGTTTAGTAGCAGAGAAGTTTGTCTTTGCCTACTGTATATAATCTGTTCCTTTTCCAGTGCCCCTGTGAAGTGCCTACTTTTTGGACGCAATGTGCTCTCCTTGCATGCATGCATCTTTAGCTTGTGAAGACGTCTATTACCCCTTGCCTCAAGGTGGTCCTTGATGATGTCACCCAAGAAGGCACAGAGTAGTGTGGCTATCTACGCTTACAAAACACTCTTGATACCAGTGAAACCAGATTAACGGAGCTGCTGTTTGCTTTTTGTCCACTCCATCCTCGTTTGTTACAATGAGCAGTTCTTTGTCAGAGCAGAAGGCATATGTAGTTGGTCGTGCATAACCTGCGCACTAAGACTTGGCGTGTTTTGACAGAGATGTGCCTGAGAACCTTAGCACAGTGTCTATCTGTAAAAATCTTCTGATGTGTTGATGCCTTCGTTCCCGCTATCACACTTTGCCTGATGAAGCCAGCAACTGGGTCTACCAGATGCTCAACAGGCTTCCTATTAGTTTTCCCAGCGTCTGCTTTACTAGGGTGCTGCTCATAGATAGCTGCTTTCTTGACCTTGCGCTGCACTTCAACCATGGCCACACCTGCTGAACCTATTGCATGCGATCGAATAAGTGATATACAACATGTTGCCCCAAACTCGTCACATGTGCTACAAGTCCTTGAGGAACACCCTAATTTATTTATGCCCTCATCATAATATATGAAGCTTCGCATGATAAGTGCGACAATTAACATCTGCTGGCTTTCCAGTGTTATTCCTCTCCAGCTTGCTGAAAGGTACCTTGAGTGTTTCAAAAGCAAGACCACTGCCGGACAAGAAGTGCGTAAAGCAAGGGTCGCTATAACCACATATATCACACAAAATGAAGTAGGCCACTGAGTGCACAGGCAGTTTACTTCATATTCAACAAGCTTTGTTCTCCCTTTGCAAGTGAGTGAACTCAACCCCCGAAGACATGGCCTGCGACAAACTATGTGCCAGATGCTGTGTCCCCTGCAAAGCTGAACGTGTGTACGAGATCCTGAGACCCCGCAGAGGCTTTACACTGGGAAAGCAGGGGCCGCTTGTACTGATATTCTAATGACATGAAGACGGGCTGAAATGTGGCTATTCATTGGGCCGAACTGCAGGCGCAAGCCACTCTTGCACTAGATGAGTGTTGTTCACAGGAACTGGAGCTGTACAAATGGAGATAAAAAAAAATAGTTGAACTATATTCTGCACTAGCAGTACTACCTGCACCCCTGGTACCTTATAGCCACAATTCATTGCTGCACCACCATGTAAAGCCACTATTTTTGAATTATTAACTTCTCTTTATTATATTTAAGGTGGCCACATTGCAAGTACATATCATCGACATTGTGTGCCATACGGTTCAATAATGTTAACTATGATAGCCATTCATAATCTGAAATGCAACAAAAGAGCAAATATAGGCAACAAATTGTAATTCAAGATGACAGACAACCAATGCGTAGGATAAGTGACAGACTTCCTTCTATTGAAAAAGCAACGTCACATGTGTCATGCCACCAAACGTGGGTAGCAATCTTTCAAACTTGGGTGACAGAGGCTTTCAAACTTGGAGACAGCGAAAACGACGTCAACCCCCGATCGGGGGTTGACGTGGTTTTCTCTGCCCCTGAGCATCTACGGACGCTATTCAAACAGGTTAACACAGAGTATAACAAAAGGCACGCATGTTCTGCCCAACATCGCAAATAATTTATAACCTGTACTCATAACGTTTTCTATGCCATCCCACTTCCATGCGGATGAACGTATATTGGTCAAACCGGCAGATGCATCAACGAGAGATTAGAAGAGCATCGATATAACGTCACTAGGGTAATCTCGGGTCATTTGGGTATTCACGGCCGAGATCGTTCCTGCAAGCCCAAATATGAAAGCGATTCGATTCTGTATAAGGCTCACAGCAGGATGAGGAGGGAGGTTGTAGAAGCCTACGAGATTGCAAAATTAGAACAAAAGTGCTTAAGCAAGCCCTCGGTGTCAATATCGGAAAATGAGGTACCATTCCTCGCTTTATCTTTGTGACCATTGCAGTACATGTTTACCCTTGCCTTGCACACGTGTTCGGGTCATCGAAAGGCACCATTCAGTGTTCTTTCAAGCTGTTACGTTTGTTTGCGCTCGCACGGTGTATATTTGTCGATGCGTGAGAAAATAAAATCTATAGTTGAAAGTGAAGCGCTGTGTCTGTGTATCTGTTTCTTTCTACGTCCTGTTCCAGTAGCGCTTATACACTCTACCTCTGATTTAGTTGTGGCGTGACTTTGCACAATAGTTGTGTATAAGCTTTTCTTGTTTATAATGGTTTAGCAGGTGGGGAAAATTGACCATGAGAGCACTAGGTGTCTGCACAGCCTACGCACAAAAACCACTGCTTTCTTTTATTTTTTCTCAACTACTATTCCCAAGTATTTAAGTGCCTTAATAGCACTGCTAACATCCTACTGCAGAACACAAAACTGGGCAAGTTGTGGCATAAAGAAAATTGCAGTTTCACTCATAATGCGAAAAATTGATGAAGTAGCTTGTAAAATATACAAAGGAAGCTTTATTCATGCGGTGTTTGTTGAAGTGAGCACTGACCAATGCAACTCAGTAATCTCCTTTAAAGAAGTAAAATAAGTACGAGTCTTATTTATTTGTGGGTGTTGTGCCTCCCAGTGTTGAAGTGGAGGCTCGACTTTTCTTCCTCCTCTTTCATATCGGACTTGGCCACTGGTCTTCACCAAAACAACCCTTTAGGTTCTTACTGCTGAAGCCGTTTTGGTTTTCTCAAATCTATACTTGGGCTACACGTTGCTAGGTCTCGCGCTATGTTTGAGAAATACAAGACACCAACGGTCTCATCCGCTAAATCTGAGAAGCCAAGCACTAAAAGAATGTAATGAAGCAGATGCACCCAATCCCTGTCATTACATGAAAGAAGAAAATTTAACATAGGGTTGCCTTCACAATTGGGAATGTGATGTGTCAGAACTTGAAGGCGTGGACACCAGATCTATATACAGTACGCAGATATTGAGCAAGTGTCAACAATCATGACACCTGTTGGCTAGACCGCACTCTCCAGGATCAGTATTCACCACGGCTGTACCTTCAGCAGAGTAGCTGAAATGTTGAATTGTGGACTGCCAATCTTTTGATCGTATTTTTGAATCCTCGCAACAGAATGAGAAATTCATTAGCAATATTTTGGGAAGAAATTTGGGAACTTCAGTTACAGCACAAGTAGACATCAGAACCAGGGCTTTTCGCCCATAGCAGCTATTGCTCTAATAAAGAAGACTGGGATAAGCACAAGATGCCTTTGTTCTAGTAGTCGTCCACTACTTCGGTGCTAGAGTTAATGATCTCGAATGAGTTTAAGGAGCAAAAATTTAGCCAAGAAAAAATATGGCACTGAAAAACTGTATCAAGTTGTATCATTTTCTCTATGCAGCTTTATATCACCCTGTCCACACTCTCCTAAAGCACATGAGTGGCATCCTGAAAAAAAGAGCTTTTAGTATTGCTTTGGAGAAAATTCATCTCTTTCGGCCTAACAGTATATCAAGCAAATCAAGCTGACTTCAGAAGACTGCCGATATTGAGCTACTTCGAGTAGCTTATTGCTTGCTTAATTTTCAAGTTGGGCATGACATGCTTCATGCTTAAAAATGAACTGTTTAAAGAATTTTTGGAGTAATATTAGGACAGGCACCTCTAACTGAGTGATCACTGTTTTTGTCGCAAAATGAGGCAATCAGCTATACAGGTGCTGTCACGACAGCGCAGTGTTTAGGTTTTATGAGCATAGGAGAAAGAAAATCGGAGTTGTGAAGTTGAAAGACCTGCTTTTACAGTATCTCATTATACTGCTGGCATTAGAGTGTTTTATATTAGTGGACGCAAAAAGCATGCATAAACAAGAACCCTGTTTGGATATTTCTGGGACCGATGTGGTTCGCATAACCAAGCAGCACATGAGTCGCTTGCATCATTTTATTCAATGCTATTTTTTTCATTGTAAAGTAACCAATATCCCAGTAAGTTTGATGAACCTGCATCAATATGCTAGAAAATTTTAAGCACTTAAGGTGTGTCGGTTGAGTGTATAAAGCACTTCACGACACCCTTAGCCACTAGACTTGTGCTTTCCAATATTACTTGCTAATCAACTCTTGAGTTGTTTACATTATTTTTCTGTGCTTTAAGATTAGTTTGAGAGTCCTAATAAAATTCTTAAAGTGAAGGTCTGGGCAGTTGTATTGGCCCTGTCATTCTAAAACTGTTAGGTCGGACACGGTCAAAGCATTTGGCAAATTTAATAAGCTTCACCTCACTACACATCTGTATGGCGATGGGATCATTCGGCATGTGAAAATAAAAATACCGGTACATGGAGACAATGAGCAAAACGTGAATAAGGTGAATGCAGGAGCCAACGTTTCGACAAGTGGAGTTGTATTCTTCAAGGCACGTTTCGACAAGTGGACTTGTCGAAACGTTGGCTCCTGCATTCACCTTGTTCACGTTTTGCTCATCGTCTTGAATTTCCATTTCCCGCATTCCCCGTCTTTTCTCGGCAAATGGAGAGTTCGATAGCACCTGATATTATAGTAACGCGGGCGGGAAAGTATCTTCAGTGTAACGGGGACATCAAAGCTGTAACTACGGCTGCCAAACATCCCGTAACCGCAACACAATGTTTGCTTCATAGCATTGCACTGGTGTGTTGCGGTGAAGTTATTGCAGCCGCATATACAAAATCATTCATCCCAACTTTGCACAGAACCCTGCGTCCCATTGCTAAAACAAAGAGCCCGAAAAACGGGCACTGTTGCAGCTGAACATCACAGGGTACAGTATGAAGCTGCACATCACTGTGTTTATCGCGCCCTTAGTACCAATGATATTAAACATATACTCTGCATTTTAGTTCGTGAAATTCTGGCAGACCATGTGATGTCACTAAAGCTCCGTTATGTTCACAGCACTACGAGATAATTTTTGTAAAGTTCACAATAAAACTAAATCACACGAAGCCACGGAAAGTGCCCTAGCACTGAACATGATTGAATACATGCGCTGCCCTATTTCAAGGACGCGTGAATAGTTGTGAGGAAACACCGCTTTAAGTATTACTTACGTAACGTAAGTCATGGCGACTAACACGTACAATACCTCTAACGACGCCCGTCAAGTAAAGGTGCATAGGCGATGTGACGACGCTACCGAAAAGGGCGAACACGGCGACGCTGCTGCACAACGCCGGTTCGGAAATTGCATTGCCGAGGCGCTTTGCCACTTGGATATTTCGACCGTGAGCACCACTGAATTCTTCAGAAATACGGGTCTCATATCACCACAGTTCACCGAGGCCAAAAGCCGATATGCCACACCACCACTACTGCACTACTTTTCGCCAACAAATACAGAACCCCCTGCGGAGACATCACACGACCAGCGTTTGGCCTGGGCCGGAGATTCAACGCGCAACGAGGCACCAGGGCATCACTTGGCGCCGGCATCGCGTCTTCTCAAAAGTCCCTATACGATCCTGTCCCTAGGCACCTAGGATCAGGTCACGTGAGGGATTTTTGTACGACATTTAGACACACGCCTGTTTTGCGGAGGCGCGCTCTTCACGAGGCGTTGTCGCAGCCAATGGGACCTCCATCGAGGCGCCCTTGTGGTGTGGCTTCGCAGCCAATGAAAAATTAGCCGCCGTTTCGCTCCTACAGATGACGGACCCAGGCTTTCTTGTTCAATGGGAAATCTCACGCTTTCTCATCAAAAACAAAAGTACGCATCGCGTGTCAGCAACACCTTCAGTAGCATCAAGCAATTCAACGCAAAAAAACCATCGTGCTTAGAAACGTGTGAAACAAGAAAGTCTCAGTTTCGCGCTATAAGCCAAGCACCAATTGTGTTAACAAATTAGTTGTTTGCTATATGAAGTAAGCATAGTAGTTTTATCTGCCGCATAAACTTGTAAACATTCCCTTACTAGCTAAATAGCAATTATATAACGTGTAAGCGCGACTGAACGGGGACGAAGAAATAAATGAAGACAAAGAGACAGTGTCTGTTTCCTTCTACGACTTCGTTCCGTCGAATTTACACATTCCATCATGGAATCAAACCATGTAACCCGCCAACGTGTTTAACTAAATTAACATGAACGGTGTCACGCGTGCACATGTGAGCACGAACCTGTCTCGCTGAATAAGCTGGAGGGGGGAATTGATGTAGCAGCAAGTGAATGAAGGTTTGGGTATCTCTGGCTTCAACGCGAACGACATGCCGAAACCGCAGCACATACGAAGCTACCGGCACTACGCACACTCTGCGAACATCGCAGATCGCTTTGAAGATACGACGTCCACAGGGCTGCGCCGTAAGGAGCAGGCGCCGGAGAGGAACGTCCCCGTCCCCAACCTCCCCCTCCTCCCCCCTTAACCTCGCACGTGACTGGAGAGGGCACCATTCTGGCCCACCTTCGCACACACGAGATTCAGCCGCGTTTGCCGGCTCACCTTCGCAGGCTTTCACTCGCGCACACAACATACGGCGCGCGACGACGATTTCATCGCCCGTGGACTTTGTGCGGAACCTCACGACGACGACAGAAATGCGCATGGAGTGCCCATATAATTGCTATTGGAATAAAATGACACGTGGTTGTTCATATATTTCCAATGTGAAACACACCATTAAGATTCCTGGGGTGCTGATTGCTAGTGAAATTGTGTTGAAGGTGCCTCTAAGAAACGATCGTTTCTTGTACTAGTCTGCATAGAAGTCATGCAAAACATGGGCGCGATGCGTCGTATAACAGATGTCGATGGTTTTTACACAGCCATCACGTGTTTCACTCGGCCCAATCACATAATGAAGAAAACTTCACATAAATTTTTCTTGTGCGAATATAAGGGCGTTACGCACTGCAAACAAAAAATCGGAAGAGGCACTTGAGACTGCTTACGTTTGATTGATATTTTCCACATGCATTAAAGTTCTTTCAAGATTGGGTGTTTGTGCTTGCAGATACGTTGGCCACATACCGGGAACATTCGGTGAAATTTGCTGACGCGCGAGAAGCAGCACGCTCATTTTAAACAATCATAACGTGGCGACGAGAGTCCATCACACTAGAAACGACACCAATGAAATCGCAAGATCATGTGACGTGTGGGAGGCAGCGTGCTGATCTTATATACTTATGACATGATGCTACGTCCTTCCCATTGGCTGCGCCATCACGCATCCAATGACGCACCCACTTGGCCACACTTTTAGTCAGCCAGAAGCGTGGAGCCGCTTTGCCGTCGGGGAAGCGTGCTCCTATCGCACCCTGGAAACCTTGGTTCGATTTCATGCCTGGCCGAAGTGTATCAGATTTTCGTTGCAAAGCCATTAAATTATTTTGTTTATAGGAACCTCCCAGACAAATCTGACGTTATTCCGAGAATGTTTGTCGTGTTTTCCTGTTTGCACCGTCGGCCATTTTGGGTACCGTCGGTCGGACACGGCCCCAAGTCAACGCCACATTTTCGCGTAACGGGACAAATGACGCCTTCGTATTAAAAGGCGTTCGTTAGAAGGCATTAGGGAGCTCGCACTGCAGATTTAGCGTCGTTGAAAAACTATTAGTATAGCTTAGTGGGTGAGTGAAATATTTAAAATAATGATAACTGGTCTTTCTTTTGGCGATGGCTTGATACGAGTATTAGTGTAAAGATTTTTAAAGCGTACCTTTAGTGTTTTATGCGCAAAACGGAAAAAACACCCAGATTGGCGTTTTTCACTTGTCCTCTAGCACACTCCCATGTGTGTGTGTTTTGGCTCTCATTGATAGGCTGTGCAATAAAATCCCCTACTCGAGTACGCATTTCTTCGCCATAGTATGGTAACACCGTAATATGGCCGCTCTTCTTCCTTTGACTGTGAGGCTCTGCAGGGCCCAATGAGAGCCTAGTCATCTCCACGAGGGAACATTTGCAGTTAAATTAGGGCGGCTGTTGGGGCGTCGTTTCTTGAAATAATGAGCTTATTGGTGGAATTAAAGACATTCTGCTTTAGGTGCGGAGCGCACCTGGCGAAATTCTTGGCGGCGGGACACTGGCTTACATGCCACTTCACGGAACACAGCAGGCCCTAATGTCGGACGGCAGCAGTCAAGGCTCAAGCGAATGCTGTGCACATTGGGGAGACTGCCCGCCCGCGCAGAAGACGTTTCATGAGATCGAATACTGCAGCTCGGAGCGATCGTGAGTGCCCGACACTTCGGCATGCTGTATTCTATCTGGTGCTGTGTAGGAGTGCGCCGCGCCACCAAGCATCTCGTAGTGGCATCCTCGCCACACGTGACCAATCGTCACATAATTGATCTCTGGGAATGGCACTGGGCCATCGCAGTTTTGAAAAAGTCGCACGCACAACCATGTTGCGATTGGTGGGATATAGAAGACAGAGAACGACGAGGTGTAGATAAACCAGGCGTTACATGCGAGGAAACTAACACGGCTGAGGTTATCCTTATCCAAGACCCAGCCGCGCCACCCAAGTCCGCCTGTCAGACGCGCAAGAGGCAACAGGTTTCGGCGCAAACAAAACTGACAATTCTTTGGAGCCTTGAAACGTTTGAATCTCCACGTGTTACCATGCGCATCACCAGCAAGCCATCCCCTGTCGGTGGTAGGACTTCTGACTAATAAAATTCCGCTGAACGCCACATTTCGCCATGAGCTGCTGGTTTGAGCACCTCGGAGGTGTTTTCTCCAACAGCTGCAACGTTGCGAAAGCGCTAGTCGCGTGGCAAACTGGCACGGAAACTTGCTTCGTCATTGTTTCCACCCCGAGGCACAGCAATCGGCAGTGAACAGTGGGACCGACGCCTTTTACTGAGGCCGATGGTGGTTCATTGTCCGAGATCGCCTACCCAGTTTTTAGAGCCGTGCCGACATAATCACCGGCCAGTCATGCGACCTGAATGCCACATTCTGGAACCGAACACCTAGAGAAGCTGTTTACGCACTTGACGGCTCAACGACGACGGCTTCGATTCTCCAGTCTTATCGACCATGGTTTCCATCAGCCGCGCAGTCTCATCTATCGCATGGCCATCTTGGGCAGCGTCGCCAGTCGCAGCGCACTCGAGGGAACTGACAACAATTTGGCACGCTTGGGCTTCGGCGTGAGTACAGAGGAAGGCGAGGCACAGGTATATATATATATATATATATATATATATATATATATATATATATATATATATATATATATATATATATATATATATATATATATATATACAACTGTTGGCTGTCAGACGCGATACTTTTACAGACGGGACCAAGAAAGTTGTATTGCTTCAAGGCTTTACAAGGTTTCCAATGGCCACATTGATTTTCAAATAAAGAGCAACGTCAAATAACGGCTTTCGTGTCGGTTGGCAAATCAAATCAAGATACGAACAACAAATGTGCATTTTCGAGGGGATTTCAAAATCATAGAGGCTCAATGAATGAATCAATGTCTAGTCTAAGGGCAGCGCAAACGCGTTTGAAAAAGTTACGACGGCGAATGTAGTGTACTTCCATGTTTTATTCTTCGTCCGCACTATTGCAATGCAATCTCCAAGTAGTTGTGCACTATTCTTAATTGCAGCTAACAGCTGCTTAGATCTGCCGAAATGTATTATAAACTTTGACACGTCTCGTTATACATAGGAAACAGCGGCTTCTTCAAGCCTTTAAGGTATTCTTTGCACATTGGAGGTATGCTTGATATGGAAGAGTTTCTGACGCGGAGGTCATACCACCCAGCATGACGTGCGCCACCTATCAAAAGTAAAAAGTAAGCATGTTATGTGTTTCTCAATAGCAATTCAATATCGATTCAATTGCACTGACGATCAATTCAGTAAGGAAGGCATCTTTGAATGATAGCTTACAGGTTTTAATATTTAAAGAACACCTTCACAGGCGCATGCAATACAGAGAAACTCGCACGTCAATAGCAGCCAAGCTGTTTAATCAAGTTCTTGCACCCTACGGAAATCCTAGGTGTGCCATTTACCATTGCTCGTATTCTACCCAATACTTTCAAAACGCTTCAAAACTCATCTTTCAGTTTCATTGCTATACTCGAGCCTCTTCAAATGACGCACTAATGAAACTTGGTTGTTTTAGTATACCCTCCGCTTTACCCTTATGGGACACCTTGTACAATATATTGCACATTCAGTGCAATACTTATCAAATTCAGTGAAGATTGAACTTCTAAATATTAATCCAAAATATTAAGCCCGGTGCGTACTTATCAATACGAAACTCGTTTATGAGTTTGCAGTTCATAATTAAAATTAAAATGCAGTTCTTGCAAGTGGTGCTACATGCATGATCACTTGTGGTGACCCTAATGCAGTGCTGTCTTGCTGTAATGGTTTGGTCACAATATTACGGAAAGCAGTAATTTTGAGGGGAAAACGTCAGATGAAGTAAAGGTTTGTATTTGTAAATAAAACAGTATAATTTACACAGGCTGTTTTGCACAGCCATTCATGTTTTCAATATAGTGATGTCCTCTGAATTTAGGCAACAGCATGTAATACATGTCACAAGTGTTGTTTAATGGACCATCCAATGGTACTTTGATACACTCAGTCTGCTGAAAGATGACGATTGGAGTGTGTTCCTTGAGTGAGAGCATACAGGACAGCTGAAAAGTAAAGAAAAGCCAACAATTTATTTTCACTTATGCAATAAGATAGCGCAAAGGCATTCGCACAGGTAAGTGCTCAAGCGTTCAGAACATAAAGGATACTGAACAAAGTTTAGTAAAAGTAGGCGGTTTTCTGCAATGCTTACGACTTCTAAAGGAACATGCATTACTATACTAGAATAACATGTCTTAATAGGAGGCCACTGGAACTAGTTATCACCGTGAAAATAGAAAAAACACTGTTTGATCAACAATAATTACTAGTATTGAAGCAACATAAGTAACAAGCCTAAAATATAATTTTAAAAGAGAGCACGAGCAGGCCGAGCAAACTAAATAACTTTGAAACTACCCCTATGCTAGCAACGTAAAAACCACAGTGGCGTATTGGCTTTGACATTGCACTGCTAGGCCAAATGGCGCAGGATAAAATCCCGGCTACAATGCCTGCATTGGGATGCTGGCAAAATGCAAAAACATAAGGTGAGTTGTGTGCACATTAACGAACCCCGAGTGTCCAAAATTATCCGGAGTTCCCCGCTAAAGCATCCCTCAGTCATATTGTAGTTTTGGCAGATAAAACTACAGAATTTAATTTACTTAGGGCAAATAGTATATGCATAACGATAAATTCTCATGCAGAATCATCTCACAGCAGCTACATTTGTTGAAATTTCATATTTTCTAAAATAAGAAATTCTCAGATGATTTGAGCAAATATCTATTTATACGAAAATTATTATCATTAAATGTATATGATCCATTCTGCCTTACTTTCTTTTCAACTTAATTATATGTGCAGTGCAGGTGCTCACTACACCTTAAAAATTTGGCACCACTCCTTAAAGTGCATGATATTGTGTCAAGCGACAGCACAAGTTTGCTTTACAATTGTTAACCTATGCAAATGATTTTCACACTTCTTGACATCACGGACTCCTTGGCAGAACCACTAGTCACACTGGGCCTTTTTTCATCTATTGTGCACGAAATGATGTCTATGAAGACATTAACCTGAGTTTGCAATTGTTAATGCATCCTGTTTCATAATGATGAATCTATGGTCACTGACCCAAGTCAAGCCAACAGAGCACTTGTTCTGGCAGGTTAATTTCGTGGTCTTGCCTCAGAAAGAGGTTACTATTTGCGCGTTCCATGGTTCAGGTCACTCTCCTCAGGGTTGGGTGAATTGCCACAGTGTTGATTCCTTTGTGTAGAATGGCAGTTGTTGGTTTAGTGGGGTTGTAGGAAGACGACCTCAATATATATTTGTGGTTTCTATTGGCTCTTTTGGTTTTATTAGATCAAGTTTTTTTGAGACTGTCATGTAGTGTCGCCGCGAAGATGAGATTTAGCTGTTGTGCCATACCACATCACCACATGGCTACCATGAGGCCACGGGAGCTACCACTACTCCACGACTAACCGAGAATTCGACGCGGGTGATCTTATCACCCTGACCCACCTGAATCCTGCTGACAAGGGTCCCCAAAGGGACTAAAAGGGAGAACCGACCCTTTGTGACAAGAGAGTCACTTCCAGCCGCCCATTTGCTGTGATGCGCTCTTACTGCTACCTCTACGCTGTCATCCACTTTCTGTGAATATTGTATAAAGTTTTTCGTTTCTTTTTCGTCTGCGGAAAAAGTCCGTCTTTCGTCCTCCACCCAGAAATCACAACAGTGGACGACAAGCTGAGGGATTCGAAGCCACATAACGCCCGCTACACTGCTCAACGGCAGCCACGAGGATCACCGGTGTGAGCTAATTTGGATGGGTGAGTGCCCGACGAATGCCTTTCGCATCGCCAGACCTTTGTCGCACTAGTAAATGATAAGGACCATTGCTCAAGTATTCTGAAAGGGTTGTAGTGGCTTTGTCTTAGCTCGCTTCAGGCCTTGCATAGATTTCCGGCTTCGGAAGCAAAGTTAATTTAGAGGCAAAAGCGGAGACGAGCCGTCAGAGTGCGATGGAGAAGCTCAGGATGCAGGACCTTCTCAATGTTTGTCAGGAGATGGGCATTTCGGTTGCCGCGGAAATGCAAAAGAAAACCATTCTGGACGTTATGAGGGCACAAAAGGCGACTGAGGAGGAAGTGGAAGAGGTTTGGGCAGAAATTCTTGAGACTAGAAGCGAGAAAATATGCCAAGAGGAGGCGAAAAGGCGCGAGAAAGGAGATGAGAGAAAAAGGTTCGAGGAGGAAGAGGAGAAAGAAAGCCGCGAAGGCCGAGATTATGCTCTTAAAATGAGAGAATTGGAAATACAGGAAATTCCAATCAGTTCGGCGTGTTCAAGTCTCCTTTCCGGTAGAGATGACGTGCCTAAAGTTAGAATAGAGGATAGAGGATAGTTCGGCAGTGGTGCCACACGGTTACGCGCATTGACTTTCCTGCTTTTTGCAGCGCTGGACAAGACTGCACTGCCAAGGGGTGGATCCTAACCTGCCAAGAAAGAAATTGTCATCGCCGAGTGCTATCAGCCTGGACCTGCTACCGAGAATGCGCCGACATCACCCCCACCTGGATCAATTATAAAAGGACCCTGCTACGGCCGTATACGCTTAGTTCGGCAGTGGTGTGACGCGGTTAGGCGCATTGACTTTCCTGCTTTTTGCAGGTAAGCAAAGCTTTCTGTGCGTGTTTTTCACGCATATTTCCTTCCGCACCGCTGCCGAACACAGCTATTGTACTGGTCGTTGCTTCTTTTTGTATGTGTGTGTGTTACCAGTTTTCAGGTGTGTTACCAGCTTCCCATTTTTAAGAAATGCCGCCCTCGAAGGGAAAGCGCGAGGATACAGACGACCTCGACAGTTCACGACAAGAGTTGTTTAATTTCAGAAAGGAAGTTCTTGCTGAATTCAAAACGCTTAAGAAAAGTGTTCAGTATTGTAGCGATACCTGTGATACAGTGGCTGAATGTCACAGAGAGGTCAAAGAACTGATGAAAGAAATTAAGTCACTGAAGACTAGCAACCAAGCTCTTCAGGAGGAAAACCGCAGGTCAACTGGCCGAATCGAAGACCTGGAACGCTATTCTCGAACAAACAACATTGAAATTAAGGGCATCCATGCAGACTATGAGCCATTTGAAGCCGTCGCGAAGTTGGCTGTGTTTATCGGTGACGCTGTGACCGAAAGTGACATTGATGTTTGTCATCAAGTACCAACCGCAAAGGAAAATGAAAAAAAAAACCATTGTCGTGCGGTTCGTGAGGCGAGAAAAGCGTAATGCAGTCCTTGCGAAAGCAAAGAAAATGCGGATCCCGACTGCTGTGCTGGGGCAAGGGAAAGCGAGTGCCGTGTACATAAACGAGCATCTCACCCGAAAAAGTAAGCAGATACTTGGTGCTGCAACAGCAAAAAAGAGGCAGGCAGGGTGGAAGCACGTATGGACCAAAGACGGGAAAGTCTTCGCACGTCGAGAAGATGGCTCCCCTGTGCTTCGGCTCATCAGCCTCGATGCCATACAGCTCATGACAAACAATGCTGAAGAGCCGTGATAAGCCTATCAGAGCAATCTCTTTCAATCCCAAGCTTACATCTTATTTTCTTGTTGCGCCAAGATGGCTCTTGCGCCGAAAAACATAAGAACACTGCGAAACAAGAACTCCCCAGCCTTCCTTCATCTTAATGCACGATCATTAGAAAATAAGCATGATGATATAGATTTGCTCATTGATTCTACTGATGTTCACTTTGACGCCATAATGGTCTCTGAAACTTGGTATTCACGACAGAAGGTTCCGTTTACGCGTACTGGTTATGAAACCTTCGTACTAAACCGTCCGCAACGCCGGGGTGGTGGCGTGTTGCTGTTGGTTACTCGCACTCACGACGTGCAAGTTCTGAAGGAATTCTCTATCTGAAATGATAATTTTGAAATATTAACTGTTCAAAACGGCTCCAGGATTATATCGGTGGTCTACCGGCCTCCTAACGCTCGGTGTCAAGTTTTTCTTGATTTTTTTGAGGAAATGTTAGAATTCGTGTCCCAAAACAAATATGTACTATATATCAGTGGTGACCTGAACATAAATTTGCTATCCTTTTCCAGCATTAGTAGTGATCTTCGGTCAATTCTCACATCTAGTGGATTTAAAAATGTTATAAATGAACCAACCCGCATCACTGATAGAATATCGAGTCTACTTGATCTGTTTATCACAAATGCAGACTGTGAAATTGTGTCAAGTGGAACACTTATACGCGATATTAGCGACCATTTTCCTGTCTTTGCTTTTATTTCTGATGGAAATGAAGAAAAGCGTGAACGTAGCATTCCTTTGCATACGCAGCATATTACAGATCGTTCCCTTCATGCTTTTCGAATGGAAGTTCAAATTCATGATTGGAGTCAAGTTCTATCTTGTACCGACGCAGATAGCATGTACGAAGCATTCATTGTGGATTTCAGCACTATATATAAAAAACATTTTCCAGGTATTGTAATCAGAAATTGTAAGAACTCTCGAAAACCTTGGATAAACACTGCCCTTTACAAGCAGATAAATTTGGAAAACCGCATGTACTGGGAATTTGTGAAAACCAAAGACGTTGACATGTTTAATGCCTTCAAGGTGTTTAGAAATAAGCTCAACGCTAAACTAAACACCGCGAAAAAAGAGTATTACCAAGCCTATTTTAACGATGTGGTGAGCAACTCGGCCCTGTTCTGGAAGCGACTAAACAGTCTTATAAAACAGGCCAATGGTTCTAATGTTAACAGCATGCTTGCGAACGACCGCATTGTCCGCGGAGCAGATCTTTCAAATGTTTTGAATGATCATTTCATAGCTGTTGGAGAGCCTACAAGTTGCAACAGAACAGGCATACCCTCGATTCATAGAACAGCACAATTTTCTGGTAGTATGGTGTTTTTTCCCACAAGTGAAAATGAAGTTAAAACTGTGTTTTATAGCCTAAAAAATTCCAAATCACGTGATGTAAATGATGTGCAAGTTAGACCAGTCAAAGCTGTTATAGACATAATTGCGCCCATTTTAGTTGAAATCTACAACTTATGCTTAGAAAAGAGTTGCTTTCCGAAGGAGATGCAGATTGCAAAAGTGGTAGCCATCCACAGAGGTGGAAATAAAAACGACCCAAATAATTTTAGGCCCATTTCCATTTTGCCTGTCTTTTCGAAGGGCTTAGAACAAATCCCACACAAGCAACTGCATGGTTTCTTAGACAAACACTCGCTCATCTCGACATCACAGAATGGTTTTCTCAAAGGCAAATCAACGGAATTCGCTTTACTAACTCAAAAAGAATTCATAGCTACAGCTTTTGATGCAAAAGAACTGGTCTTAGGTATATATTTAGATTTCACCAAAGCATACGATACTGTTCATCATATTACACTTTTAGCTAAGCTTGAACAACACGGAGTACGTGGTCACGCAAACGAGCTTTTGTCTTCGTATCTGCAACATCGGTGTCAGTATGTTTGCCATAATCATTCAAACTCAAAAATAAAAGCTATCCCACATGGTGTGCCACAAGGGAGCATTCTCGGACCACTTCTTTTCATTGGTTACATGAATGATCTTTTTTCGACCGCTGAAAGCATCAAATGGATAGGCTATGCAGAGGATACCACCATTTTTTTCAGGGGCACAAATCCAGACACTCTGGTCAATTATGCAAACATTGTGCTCCAGGATATCGCAAATTGGTGTGATAAAAACTATTTAAGAATAAATGCTAAAAAAACGCAAGCGATCATGTTTCGCCCAAAGCATAAGGCCCTAAATCTTGAAGACAGGTTGTATTTAAAAAGTGAGGAAATTAAAATTTTAAATGACGTTAAAACACTAGGAGTTATATTTTCAGAAAATCTGATTTGGAACAAACATGTGGAATCTCTTTGTGGAAAGCTAAACAGAATAACGGGACTGTTACATAGACACCGACATGTCTTGCCTACCACTGTGAAACGAACTGTATATAACTCACTTTTTCTTTCTACACTAAATTACTGTCACCTAGTCTGGGCAACGACATCAAAACAAAAGATCGCTAAAGTAAAATTATGTCAAAAACGAGCAATGCGTGCTGTAGCTAATCTTTCCTCCAAAGAACACATGTCTAAATATTTTTACGAATACAAAATAATGCCGGTTGAATTCATTTATTCATTTCGTCTAGCATGCCTGTACAGAACTACGTTGAGAAGGGGAAATGTTGATTATGTAAAGTTGTTCAACCTGAATTGTCGCGAAATTCCCTATAACACGAGACATACCGATATTTCGTTAACAAGCTTTTGTCGTACTAAGTATGGACAGCTATCTGTGTCCTACCACATAGCTGATCTACTAAACACCCTAACTACAAGTGGATTAAACCCGCATACTATGTCTCCTCGTTCTTTCTTCACTTATTTTCTCTCGCAAAATCCTGCTGTGTGATTCCTGTACTTGTATTGGATTATTGTATACATATTAGTACATGCATTGGTATTGATATACATTAGTATTAGTGTATGTATATGTGTATGTATGCCCATATGCTTATGTCGTCTATCTATATCGAGTTTGATACATCTGATATATTCAATTGTTCATTTTTTAGCTGCATTCACAGCTTATTTTCTGAAATCATCTCGTATGTAATTCTATTTTCGTCAATTTTGTTGTTGTTGTTGTTGTCCTGCACAAAAAAATTACTGCCTGTACGTCCATGTTACCATTTTTTTTCTCCTTCACATTTCCTGTTCAGCGCCTTCACTTATGTTATGTACCTATACTACTGCTGCACACTGTCGAATTGTACCATAGGGGGCCGGGCTTAGTCAAGCTGCAGTAATGCAGCTTTTTCCCGCCACCTCCTTTCTCTCTTTGTTTGAGAGATGAAATAAAACTTTGATTTGATTTGATTTGATGCTGCCGTACAGGATAGGCGGTGATATCGCACTTTTTCTCGTGAATTTCGAATGCATGTGTGAAAAGATACGGCCGGACGAAAGCCTTTGGTGTGAAAAACTTCTTTCAGTTATCCCAGGAGAGGCCCTGGAAGTTCTCGCACGCTTGTCTAAAGAAGGAAAGAGAACTAGGGAAAGGTAAAAGCCGCGCCATTTCGCAAAAACCACATCTTTGCCGAGGCAGTTCGACAGCGGTTTAGACAGGCAAAAAAGGGGCAGCGAGTTGCACACTCAGTTCGCGTACGAGCTAAAATCTGAGTGGTTTGAGCACACTGAGTGGCTCAAAACAGCAGAAATGTATGGCAACGACGACAAGGAGCTTGAATGCATAGCACTGGAACAGTTTTATAGAGTTCTTCCAGAAGAAGTTTGACTTTGGCTGGAGGACAGGCTCCCAGAGGTATACCTAGAGAAGGCAGCGCAGCTCGCGGAGGACTAGTACATGTGCCGAAACTTTCAAGCAAAACCGATTGAGGAAGACGGGCTAGAAAAAAAGGACTATTCTCTAAAGCTGTCTCCCCTCGTAACCCAGTTTCGCAAAATAGCAAATCATCCACGACGACGAGTTCAGCAATGGAGTATCGACTAAGACTGAGGTAGGCAAGGGAAGAGCTAGCAGAGACAGCCCAGTCAGCTGGGCCCGCTAAAGCTAAGGCAGACGTAGAGCACGCGTTCGAGGCCCGGAGACCAATTATCTGCTTCCGTTCCAACAAAGAAGGCCATATTCCCTCAAATTGCAAGGAGCAAATCGCGTTCACCTGCACTGGCCATTAAGACGAAAATCTGAGGCTGCTGGAGCGATATGTGCAGCAGGTCGTGGTAAACGGGCAAATGTGCACTCGGCCGCCACCATGGATGTTACTCATCCGCCCTGTGTTTCTCCCGCAGACTATACAGGGGAATGCACCTGGGTCAGACAAGTTGTAGCAGAGCAGAGCGCGTGCTTGCCAGTTGCCGGGGTAACCCTCGAGGGCGCTTTTGGAAGGTTGGAAACGGAGGCAGCGGAGGGCACAAATTTACCCAAACACTTTTCATATCTTTTTTCGAACAAATCAGAGCAGCTTTTAGAAAAGGAGGGCCGGCCTTTCTCTACCAGTCTCGCTTGCACGGCATTGACGCGATCGCAGTCACGCGCCCTCTCAAAGAAACGTGAAAGCTCATCGTCAAAGGAGGAAACTGACAGAAAAAGGCTGAAGTGGAAGGTTCACTGCTCAGTCCCGCATCTTTTTGCAGGGAGCAGTTTAGTAGGGTTAAACGAGAGGCGCCTATTGCGGCAGATAAAAGTGACCCTTCGCTAACTGTGCTGCAGGCAAATGTAAATGGAGGATTGACCCGAAAGAACATCTCGTCTGCCTTAGGCAAAGTCTAAAGTACCGGAAATAGCAGAATTTCAAGGGTCGGACATAAAACCAACTACTCTTGCCAGAAAAGTACCGAACACAGCTTTTAGAGTTAGCGCATGGGAATGCTTGGGCGGATCACTTCGCTATTAAGAGGACAAAGGCTAGGCTAACGCAAGATTTATATTGGCCAAGGTACTGGAAAGAGGTTGAAACACTTGTTCGATCCTGCGACGCATGTCACCAAGTTGGTAAACCCAATAATAAGAGACAGAATGTCAGCGAGTCAGGGAAAGATATAAACTTTCTTCGATCGCCTCATTTGTGTCTGGCCTGTCCGAATGTTTGCTAGAAATCGCTTTTCAATCTATTATTTTGCTGTTTATTCTGTTTGAATGTGTCTTCTTTGAGATCGCTATTTGTGGAGGTCTGTGTCCCGGGATCTTTATGGGGTGCGTGTTTCGTGTTTAGTACAATAACTATAATGGTGCTGTTGAGAGCACAGAGGGGGTTAGAGCGTTTCTTTTCATGGAGTTTGGTCTGGCGTTGTGGAGAGCATTGGGAGGGTGCTCCCTTTTATCGAAGTGGTTGGCGTTGATTTTCGGTCACTCCATGAGCTTTCTGAGATCCAAGCAAAGGAAGGACCAGCGGATAAAAGGTTGGCAAAGCCATTTCTTTAACCCCATCAAGGACGTTACTCAATCAGCACATTGCATTAGTCAAGCCGCTTCGAACAGCTCGACTTTGGGATGTATTATCAGGTGACGGGGGTGCTGCTGTGCCATACTATGTGCACCACGTGCATATCAGCGAAGCGACGGGAGCTGCCACTTCTCCGCGACGAATCAAGAATTCGACACGGGAGGTGACTTCAAGAAGCACCGAGCCATCTCCGCGACGAATCTAGAATCGGACTCGGGCGACGTCATCACCCTGCCCCACCTGGTTCCTCCCGACGAGGGTCGCAAAACGGACAAAAAGGAAGAACCAGCCCATTGTGAAAGAAAGCTGCTTCAAGACAGCCAGTCCGTCTGATGTGGTCTTACTGCTACCTGTACGCTATCATCCACTATATGTAAATATTGTATAAAGTTTTTCGTTTCTTCGTTCTCTGCGCAAGGAGTTCATATTTCGTCCTCCACCCCGAAGACACAACACTGTATGTCCCAGAAGACTCAAATAATGATGTGCTATAGTTCGCTCCTTGCAAAGAACGCTCGAGTTTCCAAGCCCTTGATTTCCTATCAGCACTGAACGCTTGCTAGCAGTAATTTCTTCCCAGCTAGCCGAATTATCTCGAGGCAGCACGCTGACACCACCGATGACCGCAAACGCAGACTTTTTGGAAAAGATTCCTTGCTTTGCAAGTATGTTTGAAGGAAAGTTGGCACTGATAGATTTCTATTCTGGATGCGAGTGAGACGAACAAGTAAGTCTTGGTTGCAATGTTGTGTCAGTAAGCTGGGTAGAAAGCGTTGTCAAGGGATCGACGAAAATTCATTAACTTCCGTAACATGATTTGAGAAGTTACGGTCACTGACCAAGTAAGTGATTATTATCACGTTAGAGACAAGACGAATTTTCATCAAACCTTTACCTCCTACAAAGCTAAACACAAGGCGCAACCATGATTTGCCAGTTAATTTCACTCGCACTAGAGCAGTCACCTGTGAGTGCCACTTTTCCTTCAACCACAGTTGCAAAGCCTGGAGCCTTATCTGGAAAAGTCTGCATTTGAAAACACCAGTAGCGTCAGCTTGGGCCTATGACCTCAAACCTTCGGAGAGATCGGAGCAATTAGCTGCGAATGAACCCTGCGTAAATTACGACGTCAAGATTCTTGTGCCACCGCTTGCGGATCTTGTCATCGCGTACGTGTAGCATGATGCTCACTCACTGGATCTGATAGGAAGGTTCCACGCCTGCTGCATTTTCTCTTTGAGCGTAATTAGTTTTTAACACCACGCTCAATAAAGTTTCCTTGCGTTTGCTTTCCTGTACGTTAAACTAAAATCTTGGAGGAACACACACAAAAGGGTCCCACAAAGGGGCTTGCATTTATAGCACGTAAGGCAACAAACGCTATTCTAAAATGTATATCTACTAGAGACATTGGTATCTGTCTGTCTGTCTGTCTGTCTGTCTGTCTGTCTGTCTGTCTGTCTGTCTGTCTGTCTGTCTGTCTGTCTGTCTGTCTGTCTGTCTGTCTGTCTGTCTGTCTGTCTGTCTGTCTGTCTGTCTGTCTGTCTGTCTGTCTGTCTGTCTGTCTGTCTGTCTGTCTGTCTGTCTGTCTGTCTGTCTGTCTGTCTGTCTGTCTGTCTGTCTGTCTGTCTGTCTGTCTGTCTGTCTGTCTGTCTGTCTGTCTGTCTGTCTGTCTGTCTGTCTGTCTGTCTGTCTGTCTGTCTGTCTGTCTGTCTGTCTGTCTGTCTGTCTGTCTGTCTGTCTGTCTGTCTGTCTGTCTGTCTGTCTGTCTGTCTGTCTGTCTGTCTGTCTGTCTGTCTGTCTGTCTGTCTGTCTGTCTGTCTGTCTGTCTGTCTGTCTGTCTGTCTGTCTGTCTGTCTGTCTGTCTGTCTGTCTGTCTGTCTGTCTGTCTGTCTGTCTGTCTGTCTGTCTGTCTGTCTGTCTGTCTGTCTGTCTGTCTGTCTGTCTGTCTGTCTGTCTGTCTGTCTGTCTGTCTGTCTGTCTGTCTGTCTGTCTGTCTGTCTGTCTGTCTGTCTGTCTGTCTGTCTGTCTGTCTGTCTGTCTGTCTGTCTGTCTGTCTGTCTGTCTGTCTGTCTGTCTGTCTGTCTGTCTGTCTGTCTGTCTGTCTGTCTGTCTGTCTGTCTGTCTGTCTGTCTGTCTGTCTGTCTGTCTGTCTGTCTGTCTGTCTGTCTGTCTGTCTGTCTGTCTGTCTGTCTGTCTGTCTGTCTGTCTGTCTGTCTGTCTGTCTGTCTGTCTGTCTGTCTGTCTGTCTGTCTGTCTGTCTGTCTGTCTGTCTGTCTGTCTGTCTGTCTGTCTGTCTGTCTGTCTGTCTGTCTGTCTGTCTGTCTGTCTGTCTGTCTGTCTGTCTGTCTGTCTGTCTGTCTGTCTGTCTGTCTGTCTGTCTGTCTGTCTGTCTGTCTGTCTGTCTGTCTGTCTGTCTGTCTGTCTGTCTGTCTGTCTGTCTGTCTGTCTGTCTGTCTGTCTGTCTGTCTGTCTGTCTGTCTGTCTGTCTGTCTGTCTGTCTGTCTGTCTGTCTGTCTGTCTGTCTGTCTGTCTGTCTGTCTGTCTGTCTGTCTGTCTGTCCAGCCTTCTGCACCAATTCTATGACCTAAGTTGTTTACTTGCTAAGGTAAAGAACTTGGGCCATACCACATACCGCTTGGTATGTGTTCATCATCCTCATGCAGTTATGGTCGGTCCATTGTCGCCATTACAGCTTCGTGATTTTACTCGCATCATGCCGTCATTGTCACACCCGACAAATCGACCGAAATATCCTTAAGCGACTAATGTTATTCTTGAAGGTTCGCAATCTGAAGATAGATGTTATGCTAGCTTTTGCACGGCGCGTGCTGCAAAGAATGCAAGCACCGTCCATGCGCTTATAGGGAATTTTTTCGCTGCCACAGAATAATGCTAGCGAGCGCATCTGAAGTGAGTGTAACAAAGGAATAAAATACTGCAAAACGGCCTTTATACAACAATTGCGTTTAGTTTAGGTATGATACGTTGACTTCCGATTATTTCAGTATTTCACTATTTCAATGCAAGAAGTGTTGTTTATGAAGGCGTACAGAATGTGCGCGGTGTGCACCACAATAAACATTTCCACGGCAGAAATAGTTTAGCCAACCATTCCCAATAGTTTCGGGAATACTTGTTCAAACTGAATCCACTCATGGCAGAACTAGCGTGCGATCCTCCCTTCTCTTACATTTTAACAAGAAGTTGTGCTTGATACCGTATCTGAAATTTTTGGTGTCCTTTCGACTCTACCGCTACTCTACCGACTGCCCTCTCTGCTCTAAATGTCCTGACCTTAATCGTAAATAAATAATAAAAATAAATTAGTTTTGCTCCGAGTTCTAACATACGTGGGGGAAAGGTCAGAAGTTATTGCTTTTAGCTGGAGAGCTGCGGAGATTCTTTGGAGCTTGACTTCAAAATTATCTAGTCTAAACATTGATTCGGCAAGAACCTAAGCGCTGAAATATTTTTGTACTTTATGTTGGTACAACTGGTCGTCTTCGTGTGTCCTCACAATCTTTTCTGATAACATTTCTTATATGCTGATATGTAGACAGCTTCAGTCAAGATACACGGCTTGTTATCGTGCTTGCAGTTGATGGTTATCTGTCGTGCCTTTCGCGAGCTTCGTAACACCAAAGATGACAAAACTTAGGTGCCTGAAATTTGTTAATATATGGTTAAACATTGCGCAGTTTTATTCTAACATGCGTACGTTCTTCAACAATACCAATAAGCGTTAGATATATACAGCGGTAAACTGTCACGATTTCAAGCCAGCTTCATCGAACCATCTTTGCTCGATGAAGCTGGTGCCTGGAATGTACGCATGAAAGCACAGCTTCTAAGGATTGTTCGTGCGGCTGCGGCTTATGCTGAACTGATTTTGTTAACTGGAATGTACAGGTGACGTAGTAAGACGCGGCGACTGCGTTTCAATCGGCAAACGGATAAGGGTATTGCGTGGAATACATCGCTTGATACTGTGTTCGGTGTAGGAGAGTGCTTGTCTGCGATTGCGTCCACGACGCCACACGCGCCACGTGTAAGTGGTGCGTGGAGCGAGGGCCGCTTCCTCTTTGAAGTCTGAAGTTTTGCAGTATGGTACGATGCTCTTTGAGGAAGCCTTCTAGTATACCCATTCACTATCGTCTCAATGAGACGATCGTTAAACAGCGCTCGTGCCGAGGCATGAGCCTTGACTTTCACAGCGATAGATTCGTGACCAAAGGTCGATATCATAGGGGCTATTTTCGGCCTTCGTAAGATTGAAAGCGCTGCCTGCGAGGTTGTACCTCTAGCCTAATTTATGCTAGCCAGTTACGAGATGGTCAGCGCAATGACCGGATATCTGCCAAGATCTGTGGCAATGGGCAACCCGATAGGCGCTTCTTGAGCCTTGGCAGCGTCTCTTTACAACACTGTCGTCGACGCGATCTCCCGAACGTTCTGATTCACGATACTGACGGCGTGAGAGTCCGTTTTTAGACACCTGACCGCGTCTGTGATCTTCGTGTCCGAAGCACTGGCATGTTCTTTCTGCATGGTTCTCTATTGTCATTAAGCAGTCCCTAAATAAAGTATGCAAAAATGTATGCAAGTACCTCTCAAAAGTAAAGTATGCAATGGAGAGTTAAACATAGAACAAACGTGTGCAAACTCACGAAGTGCTGACACTACGATTGAACAGAAATATGCGTCACGTTACTTGCCAGCAAACACATTTCTGGCGCAAAACACATACACTTAAATGGCGTAGGTTACCAGATGAGCTTGTAAGCATGGGACTGGTGTCGTAGATAAATTGTGCTACAAAATTTTGTTTCTGTGCAACATTCTAAGACAGCACCTCATTTGATAACGTCCTGTACAGCACATGGATGTTCCTGACTGAGAGTACAGTGCATTTAGAAATGTGTTGTATTTTCTCATTTCAGGCGGCAGGTCTAGCTAGCTTCGCTTATATTTCACATAATGTTACTCCTGTGTCGGCTGCACCGCATTGTTTCTAAGCATGTCTTGTCGTGGTTCTGCAGCAATATCCTGCCCGGCCTCAAAGCAGTACAGAGGCGTATATATTCTATTTGGTTGGCCTCTTCCCGAAAGTAGTTTCCTGGTGCTGTTGGGACTGATCTGTTACACTTTCGCACAAATAAATAAACCTCAATTTACAATGTCTGTAGCAAATGAGTATAAAGCTGCAAGGAGCATTCACATCAAAATCTTGTGCATCAAATTTCTTGCCATGACTGGCAGCTTTTCATTCCCATTACGGTATGAGTGCTATACTTCTGAGGAGCAGCTTGCATAATTACATGATCAATTATAGCAACTAGTTGAAAATGCAATCTAACTTAAGAAAGCATGGCTTCAGATGTGAGCCAAAAGTCAGATGTGATGAATATGAAGCATCAAAGGCGACGTAAGCATAAGTACAGTCAGGGAAGTGCACGAAAAGACAAACAAACAAATCATAAATTTGGGAAGGCACCATCCTGTTTCACATATCCCTTCATGGACGTGGATTTCGGTTGCGACTATGCATATTCTTACATAATGAACCAACTACCTGAAACCAAAGCTTTTTACATACTGAAGTGGTTAAGATGCGCTGAAGTAAGATAAGCTATCGCGCTTCACAGAATCTTCGCCTCAAAACAAGCACATATGTGTCTGCGAAGATTAATACATTGCCTCAATGTGTACTCTATCCTACGTCCAGAAATTTACCATGTGCAAAAACGGTTTAATATTATTTTGCATTATAAAAATCATTTCTGAAGAATCCATTAAACGAACGGGATTTTGATAGATTGACACTATGTGTTCAAATCCACCATTTGATGAACATGTATTCCACTCAGATGCTATCAGTGCTTTGCATGAATACGTATCTGCCTACACTAGCATACTTGGTTAGCAAGTAGATTGAGTCACCCAAATCAAAATATCAAAGATCAAATGCCTGTCAGAAGCTATCACACGATTCTTTCACAGGATAAACCACAATTTTACATTTTTAACATAATTTTCAATTGCAAGTGACTCTGTAGCTTCTAAGTAAGACGTAAGGTGCGCACCGCGTTGTGCACAAATAAACGCCTTAATTGATCCTTGCTTTCGCTTTGGGAGTCACGAGCAGTTCTAATGAACTGTTCTGTGAGCATGCAAGTAAAGGATAATGACTTCTTAAACAGGGGATAATCTGCCGCCAATGTTTCACCTTTCTGGATCCTAAGAGGAAGCCATACTTCAAAAATAGGTGCGAAAATTGATAAAAGGGAAGGCATGAAAGTATGTCTGCTTCAAGTAAGCATATATCATACAGAATGGCAGTAGTTTGCATTGGCACCGTTGCATTTACGTGCTGGTAAATTATGTGAGCACCTAACGAAGCATGAGCTGTTGCTTTCTATAGTGAACCCAGGCACCATTCTCATCACAACTATGTGTTATATCACTAAGCGAATATGTAAATTCATTGTGTCCCTTTTTTATCACATGGGTATATCTGCTGAGAGGAAAGACAAAAATCAGTCGCTCCTCACAAAACTTACCAAGTTCTTAAAACAGATTTCTATGTTTTCAATGACACTTGCTCCTATGTGTCTCCACAGACCACGTTTGATCTTGACTTTCCCATCAGAGACATTACATAAATATAACATGTTAAAATGACTGCCTGGAGCACGTGATAATTTTCATCTTGGTATGACAAAGAATTTTGAAAGTTTTGTTGACATTTAGTCAAACGGTACATTGAATATACCAACATTGTGCATTTCTCCTTCAAATTGCATGACAATGTATTTTCATTCTTGGGCGTGCACGGCTCTGCACAACGTGGAATCGCGCTGTACTGGCTCTTTGACATCCTTTTGTCCTTGCAGCTGCCTTCTTGCATTATATAAAGCGGGTGACTGAAAAATATCGCGTGCAAAAGTCAACGCGAGGACTTGGTAAAAAAACATCAAGACAGTCAAGAAGTAAGGTCACGGCACTAGATGAAAGCCCTAGCTCTTAGTCCTTCTACTGAAATGCATGCGAAACATCTAAATTACTGCAACAGTACACTGCTCAACTAACTTACATTTTTATATTTATAGAAAAAAATAAGCGGCGGTTCAACCTCCTTTAACACCAATGTTACAATACTACTAATAATTAGAATAAGGTAACTGTGACATCTCATAGGTCTGTCATTAGTATGCTGTGTCGCAAACACCACTTGTGACCCATCCTAAACACGTCCCCAGTGGGCCCCCCGCACCATCGCTGGTTCTGCAAGTGCTCAAGCCATAATTTGAGGATCATATCTGCAAACATAGTAGGGTGAAAAGTAGGGGGGTCAGTAGGATGAAAATATGGCCCTCCAGTTGAATGGATATGACAGGATGTACCTATAAGAATGGGCAACAAGGCTTGTTGTGGCAGGCTTAGCCACAATTCAATACTAACAAGAAACAGTTCACTGCAGCCTGCATCTAAGCTTACTAAAAGCATGAACTTATTTTCACTTATGAGGCGCGCAGTGGAGTTGATTTTTCGTAGACTCGGCTACTGCTGCATTTTGAAATCTAGCATTTTACATTCTTGAGGGCATGTAAAGGTTGCACTTAGACCGCAGTTATTAGTTTGTTAGATCAATTCTTTGTTTAGTGTACGCTGGACCACTGGTAACACAGATTTAAAGCAACGTTTTATTTTTATACTTTATGTCTCCATTAAATATATTAAAGCGATTAACATATTTTGATCTGTCATGCAGTAGCAAATTGCACACATTACGCTTGCAACCCCTTGAGGAAGGGTGATTTAGCTATTCATATGACGTAACTGTGAAGCGCCAACTCATATTAGCAATTGCACAGGCATGCCCAAAACAGTAGGCGTACGCAAAATCCCCCTGCAATTGTAATTCCACAGAGCAGCCGTTATATTCCATGCCGACACATAACTCGCTGCTTGACAATTCACCGAGTTCGTGCACATAAGCACCCTTTCAGATTCGCACAGTGCTCAGAAACCGCAACATGAGACATAATTTCAGACATATGATCCCACCATTTGAATACGTGAAGAAAATCCGCTCAATCTTGTGACTAACCACCATGAGAGCAATTTAGTGCACTACGACGACGAGCGACGGTTTCGAGCCACAAAACGGGCAGCCGCTTGAACGAATCCCACGGATGTGGAAGTCTAGAATTCGTCGCTCGACGCTGCGAAGTTCTATGAGCTACTAGCAAATAGCACGAAACCGGAACTGGATGTGCATCACTCAAATACTACCGACTGTCCCACGGAACGAGCAAACGACAGAATTTTTATACATGCAAGCAACCTAGTACGAGGCCTTCAGAAATATTTTATGCTGCTGTTTACAGTAAAATACATCAACTGAAATTACTAAAGCGAGGGTCACGCTAGCTTCAACGCCTATTTGCAGCCCTCATACCGGCAACGCCAGGGAGTAGTCGCTCAAAATCGTCGCTTGCACGGGGTACGACTTGTAGACGACGAGTGAACGCGACAGCCATCTCCATCTCATTGCTTGCCGCTATCGCGCGCAAGACCACTTATAGGCGGTTTATACTTTACTCAGCATAAAACATGAATTTTTCATGCGCTTTCTGTAAGTTCAAGATAAAGCGCCAACTGAACTCTTGCTGCATGCAGCTGAATGCTGCGGCAAAGTTTCTAACTAGCACTGGCGCTGCACGTAATATGAGCGGTCACAGATTACCCATGGGCAGGGTACCGTCAACCACGCGGCTTATTTATAACGAAAGTATGCCAACAGCACAATGACGCCTTCTGTTATGAGTCTCCTTATTTCAACAGAGTTCGGTAGACAGTAGATTGCAAACTGAATAAATTCAAACACACAAGACGCACGCTAAGCATACTCCGCATAGGCTCGGAAGCATGGGCTGTTGAACAAACCATTTCAAGCGTCCTCTCGCCTCACGTCTTATAGAACACACCTTGGTTTTGGCAGTGTTTGCGATTTTCAAAGCTCTTACGGATAGACACTCATTAAGTATGATTAGAGCGAACAAAATGGGAATATTTATTTCCGAATCGACGCTGCTTCCCCATTAGGCCTCTGCTATTGGTCAAAAATTTTCAGGCCGGGCCCACTTGGCCTGTCTGTTGAGCGACGCCACAAAACGTCTAAAACACAACGGGTCAAAGTGTCGTGCATGCCTTAAAGCTGCACTAATATGTCGAGCAAAACTAATATTTTTTATTGACTGCAGACTGTTCCAATCGGAAAGGAATTGAAACAAAAACTATGTGCCCTTTTACTCTTTGAAGGAGGATGACCAGCGAAGTGGTTTATGTGGGGTCCTTAATGGCGAACTGCACCTCCGCCGCGGGTGGGCCCGGCGTAACACTATCTTCTTGATGGGCCACGTAAGGGGAGTGCTTAACCCGTGCGTCACCTCCGCCGCGGGTCAGCTCGGCATTGCACTACTTTCGGTTTCAGCCCACGCATGATATTGCTGATTTTATTACACTTTGCTATGTTTTCATTCATCTCATGAAAACTGCCATACACGCGGGAAAAACTTGGTTGGCGTCAGACGAAAATTCCTCTGAATAAAACGCCAGCATAGCCCGCTTGCGCTGAACGTAGATTAACAGCCTAACACGAAATTGTATTGTTTGAAAGCTTCGACTGCTTTCACTAAGAGCTGCAAACCTGTTGAAATGCCATTTAGAATTTGACGTAGGCTTTCTGCGCAAGTGAATCTGCTTATATTCTAACATTTCCTGGTTGAGGATCGAAAACGCACGCTCAAACCCATATCTTTGCGATGGTCTGCGACATTTCGGCTGAAATTTGTAAAACTAATGCATTTACGATTTACCAGGGTGAGTGTGCGACCCGAAGCTGGAAAGGTTTGTGCCTTGATCCGCACGTAGTGCCCGAATATCAACTGTAGAAGTCAAGTGATCCGTGTTTTGGAATTAGATATCGTTTAGTTCAAATACTAAACACAGCTTTAGCTCAAATCGTTCAGTTTTAGACAAGCTGGCACGCTTTTCAGATGGGCGATAGTGGTGCCAGAGTTGCGATGCAGTTGCTCCCGATCGCGCCGTCAGCTCTGTTCTGTTGTCTATTCGCGCGTGGAACATGTATGTTTACTTAGTAAGCAAGTGTACAACAATTTATACCGCCCACAAATCTACATTTCTTCGTTGAACAGTTTTATCACTTGTGGCTGTCATATTCGCCTTCAATACAAACCTTGCACATTTTTTTGACCGGTCATGTCTCGTTTTTCTCGGAGAATTATGAACAATATTCTATGCTTAATTTCCGGCAGATGTTCTAGCCGATCATAAATAAACCAACTATCAGATTCTACAGATTATTGTCAATCATACTTTCTCCATGTCTCCTTAGTGTTTCTGTTGCTTCCTAATAGTATTTATAGAAAGGTAGTGCGTTACCTCTGAACATTTTCGTGAATAGTTTAGTTGCTTTAAGCCCGGCGTTCAGCTTTTACCGAAATTCGCAATGCTATGTTGTCGGCGCGGATAAGTATTCCTGGTAGCAAAATTGTGAAGTCAGCTGCTTTGATCATGAAGGCTTAATCAGGAAAAGAAATGATGCAGTGGAATTGCAGTGAACAAGCTTTAAAGGAGCTGCTCATGACCTAAACATTCAAAATCAGCTATACACTGAGACGAAGAAGGCATGAATCCGATACGCTGAAACGTAACATCTGTAAATGTTTCCTACGCAGGAAGGGTCAGGTGCAATAAGCATTTTGCTCATTTTTTTGCAAGGAGTTTAAAGCAATGCATGACATTTTCCTGTTTTTTTTGAAGATCATTTTCTATTCTAACAATCAGAATGCTTGATAAACAGCCCTGCCATCATGGAGGCAGTTTAAATGGTCTTCTTTAGCAACCAAGTGAGCCCAATTGTCACTTCGCAAAGTGAGCCTAAATGTCACTTCGCTTCACCTTGTTACAATTTATTTACAGTCAATTCTATTTATCATTTAACTTCAGATCATTCCGTCTGTCTTTCACAGAACCCCCGACTGCATTTTAGCTATTATATCCCTTTAGGTCCTCATTGTGTATACGAACTAGTTCTCCTTAATATTAAGCAATCTGTAATGAGCGAGATTCCAGTTTCTTCAATTTTCATATATTTTCGTTACTGTGTACTATAGGTTCCCATATATGTATTTCCTAGTATTTAGTAAATTCCTCCTAATAGTTGTGGGCCACTGTAACGGGCAATTTCTATAACTGAAGAGCTACAACTCCTCATTTTGTAATCATGACGTGCCCCACCTCCTACCTATTGGCTGCGCCCCCTTATGGACATGACTGTTAACAGGTTCTTAGCATACTGTTGGTGAATTACTAACTCAATGCTCTTTCAACAATGCATCAGCACTCATTAAAATGACACAAAATAACCCAACATTAAATTGGTGAGCAGTTATCATCAATAAAGTCGTTGACTAAATGCTGTTGACCTATTGATAAATAGTATTTAATGTTCATGTGAGCTATTGAGCCAAAACGAAATATTCAAAATATATTTGGAAAACACACACGCATGTGTATGCGTGCATGTTTTGGACACACACACACACACACACATATATATATATATATATATATATATATATATATATATATATATATATATATATATATATATATATATATATATATATATATATATATATTATAATACCGAGACCCATCAAGTTGTCCAGCGCTGTTTATTCCAAAAAAGGCAACGCTCCCATCTCACGCGCGAAGAAGTAGAAGAACAGGGAAGATGATGATGGCTATGTACAAATGAAGACGACGAAGTACGTTAATAGTGCTTACAATATATATATATATATATATATATATATATATATATATATATATATATATATATATATATATATATATAGTTTTATTGACCACATCATCACCGTTAGCTATATAGGGTATGGAAGACATAACCTGAGCCGCGGGCGTATCAACTGATTGGGCAGGAGGGCAAGGGACCCCTGCTTACTTGCTTATTTGCGCCAACTAGGACTTAAGGGGAATGCTGCAACTGTCTCCACTTAGTAGCCAAAGCGAATAGGAAAAAAGTCCGTGTTTGGCGCAGGTGGGTTCCATTCTCTTCAGCTATTAATCTGTGCATGTTCGGCACTTGTTTCTGCAATATGCTACCTTAATCGCAAATGCACGCTGTTTATCCGTTGATGTAGAAGTCGTACCACCGGTAAGGTTTTCAACATGCCCTGTCCGGAACCACGCAATGGTGGTTATACACTCGCAAATGCTGTTCCAGCTTGGCGTTTGCAGATGAGAACACTGAAAATCACAACTCATGGAGATTACACAACCAAAATTGTCTTTTTATAGCGCATATGTCTGTTTACATGTCAACGCTGAGATCCCTTTTTCTGCAGTCCTTGCTTGTTGCTGAAAATGTTTATGTGAAATGAGTTGGCGCTGCCATCCGTTTCATCACGCGGTGACCATCTAGGAAGAATGGCGATTGAAAAATGCACGGTCAAATACATATCTCAAACGTTTCAAGAGAGATCGTAGATATTTTCTTCCAAATGCTGTCTTAAGTCATGCCCTTCTCTATACGTGATCACTTTTGTGATAGATTGCTGGTAGGTTGCCTACACATAATCTTAGGTCAGTGCTGGTAAAAAGCTGTTCACTCAGAGACGACGTGCTAGTCGTCACTAGGCTTTCTCGGGAAGCACCTTAAAGCGACATCTGTGTGGATCTTGTCTGCCACGTCAGAACTATTCCCCAAGGAAATGACTGCCTGTCACCCAAGTGTCAGAGCTGTACCCACCCTATCTCTTCTTAAGCCAACTTTGATTGCTTCTCCGCATACTCTTGGAATGTAATCAGTATATTCCGCCAGTAAGTTTTCCATTAACGCCTTCCGTGATGCTTTGCTTGTCTGCAGAACTTTGCTGGAGCATATTCTTTACCTTCATCTGATACAAGATCTGATGCCTACCTTCCATTGCCACAGATCTGAACGCCCAATCAGTGCCTAGTGGGGGGATGATCGTTCTTTTTGCCATCCCTTAATATCAGTCTCGCCAATTAAAGTGCCTTATACATCGCTGATTGTTGACAGAAAGAAGTTGTGCCAATGCGCACACCTGTTCTCTCATGTGAGCAATGAATAAATGAAACCATATAGGTCATATATGAGATCGCGACATGACAGATGATGACAACTCTTATGTCGGTTTTCGTGAATCTCTAAAGCACTTGGAAGAGGGCATAATTTTGAACAGCTTCATAAATAGTCTTTACACTTTATTAGGCGACGACGCTATTCTAAGATACTGGTGTGTGTGCCACAAGATGCTGTAGATAATATTCTGTAACCTCGATGAAATAACTAGCGACCATTAGTGCATATCCGTTCTACGTAGTAAAACACTAAATTACGACGTAAAATTTGTGAGAATATTATCGACACGTAAGTAGCTCTAAAACACCCGGTCTTGTTATGGATTTTCGATAGTTTTATTTTGATGTAACTTTTATATTCAAGCTACTCAATATTGGCCCATTAAGCTTATGTCACCGGCTGTGGAGCCTTTCCTAATCATTACCCAAGAAGGGGGCAGGATTCACTGTGACACAATGAAAACCTAATTATTAAATCTATTTAGATACACAAGTGGTGTCGTCGTCCTTACAGACTAAGACACCATTAACAATGGCGCAGACAACCGACGATAGAGAGGAGCACACAACACAGAACACTAGACTTCAGTTGAATTTCACTACACAATTTCTTTGTAGTACAATTCATTTGAAGTCTTGAGTTCTGTCGTGTGTGCCTCCCGCGGTCGTCCGTTGTTCTGTTTGCTCTAGTTATTCATGCATCAAGTCACTAATAGGCACCAACTAGCCCTACTGTCTCCTCTAACGGTTTTCTTTGAATACATGTATTACGACATGTGTTGCTTTGACAAAGATTGTATCTTCCCTTACAGCGCGTCACATCTCTTATCTCTGCACGCATTGTACTTTTTTGCATATTCAGCGAGGCTAAACTAGAGGTGGCAGCACTATTGCTGCGTTAGTCTGTATAGGCAGTCGCCGTCGCACAACGAAATCTACAGGATGGTGCTCTGCTGTGAACATTTATGTTCAATTTTCTTCGAATGAAATGTGGTGACTGCAGCGCAGAAACACATCTAGCGTTACTACCCGATGGTACATTTTACCTAAAATACACAGAACGCTTCTTTCCAGTCTACAGAAGCACAAACTGTCATTGAATGAGCAACTCACATTGAGCCTCAAATGCCCAGTTACGGCGTTTTGGCGACGTTTGATTAAAGTTTCCGTTGCGTTATGTCTGCCCTCGTGGTGTTCTTCTGCAGCCTAATTAATACCGCAGTGTTGGCTAATCTGTGGCGGGGAAAACATTGCATTCCTGTACAACTAAGGTAAAAGACCAGATTAATCTATCCATCACGTTTGGTGGGCATGCATGCCGTTTTTCATATTCTGTGAAATGCAGACTGGTGCTAGCTCAACTAATGAAGCTGTGGCACTGGAAAAACATTACGTCGCCAGCTGGATTATCAGTTTGCTTCAAAGGAGCTTATGCATATCGCTTTTACGCGCTTACATGCCGATGCTACAAAGCCGAAATTATTTGAGAACCTAGAATGATACAATCGCTTTCTTAAACTAATAGGCGGCTCTTCTTGTGTAAAGCTAATAAAGCAACAATAAAAAGGGCAGGTAAAATATAATAGCCAGCTTACAACTGAGTCTTTTATTGCGCCCTGAGTCTAGAGAGCTCCGTGTAACACGTGATTATCATATAGTAATCTATTTTACCTTTCGTTTTCTAGCAGCAATTAAAAGAGCGAAAGCAATGAAACAAATTGCGAGTCAAATGAGTTCACTATAGTGGCATCAGAAACACATAATAAAGAGCACTATCTGGTCACACAAAGACAATGTGAGAGTCATGATGCTGCCATTATCAGAAACAATTAAAAAATACCATACGTGAGCGGCGCTATAATATGCCTGCATGCTTACGATTCTATTTTCTACTGATGTTCACGTCCCTCCATCTATGTGCAAGGGTATAACAGATATTGCGTTGCGATCAAGAGATAGCGACAAATCACTAAAGCTTAGAAATAGCATCTCGCTGTCATCACCTGATTTGTCTAAAGAAAAGTAAAGCGCTTTTTTGTGATATACTCAAAACACGAAGAGGTCGGTGCGGCAATCAGTCATCTGGCGCTCGACACGATCAGTCACTGATCTTACTAGATCGCAAAGAGGACATACCAGACTAAATGCTTTTGTACACCGTCAAAAAATGCATGCAATCATTTCCCACTGTGCTACGACGACAAAATATGACGTTTATAGATGCTTGCGCACTACACAAACATGTGAAAACGTATTGCCTAGCCAACAACCTGGTGATGCATGGTGCAGGAGGAGGAGGAAAAACTTAATTTGCTCTAATTGATTTGAAATTAGCCGTGGCACATGTGGTCGGCCGTCTTCACGGTCTTCTTCCCCATTTGCGCAGGGTCAACGCCCCTATTCCAGGGCTCCATTGAGGATGGCTACTCGGTGAGCGTGCCTTATTAGTCCATGCTGGACTTTCGGATCGCTGCTGGAGAGCACCGTCTCCCACTGCTCCACACTAGGGTGTTTTATTTGAAGGAATTGTTGATTGTGAACGCATCCCGATGTAATGCGATATAAGGTGGGCTTGGCGCCGCATCAGGGGCAAATGTCTCTATACTGGGTGGGAAACATCTTGCTTAGTGTGTTTAGATTTGGGTATGTTCCTGTTTGCAGCCTCCTTCAAGTGGTTGCCTCATGCTGATTTAGGCTGTTGTGGGGTGGAGGGTATTTGATTCGGACCCCCTTATAGTAATTCAGAATGTCAGAGTAGCTTGGCTTGACTGGTATGAGTTCCTCAGGGCCATTGCTTCTGGCCGCTCGGTTTGTGTGCTCTCGAGCTGCTTTGTCCGCCCTTAGGTTCCCTTCTATTGCAGCGTGTCCCTGTACCCAGAAAATTGTATGCCTGACTTCGTTGTTAGCCCTGCAGGAACGGAGGATGTGAAGCGCTCTGCGTCCTATTCTGCCGGCCATGTAATTCCGTCACGTAGCTTGCAAGTCGGGGAGTATTGTTAAGGACGTTTCGGATCGGTAGCCCTCCACTGCCACTAGAGCTACGGCTATTGCCTCAGCTTCCGTTACTGAGCAGTTCTTCATTGGCGTGCTGCTGATCTCTTTGTAGTCCGGGCTTATTACTATCACAGCTGTCTATACTACGTCTGTTCCTCTTTCCTTGATTCAGCTAGTGCCGGCCAGGTGGTGGCTCTGGTTAATCACGCAACCATTATTATTTATTGAATGGTTTTGCTTTATATAAATCGCAACATTTGTGTCGAACCTGCATCCCTTTGCTTTAACTGTGCTAGTGGCCTGAAGAAGAGCACGTAAACACTAATATAGCTTTTCCGTAGTGCTCAGAAGCAACATTGATTATCTTTTCTTTTGCTATATTTACAAAATCAGTCTCGGTATCTACAAAGTCCAAATTCGTGCAATTATTCCTCGTATGAATAACAGTCATAAACGCGGAAGAAACGTGGGTGACCTCGGACGAAAATACCCATTAATAAAATGCGGGTATAGGCACGTAGCACTGAACGGAGAATAACAGCCTAACAGGAAATTTTACTGTTTGGAAGCTTCTACCGTTTTCACTTGGAGCTTGACACATGTCGAAATGCCATCTAGAAATAGACGCAGGCTTTCTGTGTCAATTAATCTGCTTATATTCTAACGTTTTCTATGGTCAGGATCGAAAACAGCTCTTCGCGATGCCCTGTGACATATTGGCTGAAATAAGTAAAATGAATGCAGTTAAGATTTACCAGGGTGAGTGCGCGACGCCAAGCTGAAACGGTTTATGGCTTTATCCGTACGTAGCGCCAGAATGTCAAGTGTCGAAGTAAGGTGACCTGTGTTTTGGAAGTATGGTTTAGTCGAAATGTTAAAAATAACTTCAACGCAAAACATTCCGCTTAAACAAACTGGCACGCTTTCCATAGGGGCGATAGTCGCGCCTGAGTTGCGACTGCAGTTTCTCGCGATCGAGCATTCAACTCTGTTCCGTTGTGTCTTTTCCCTCGTGGAACATATATGTTTAGCAAGCCAATGCACAACAATTTATTAATTAACAATTGGTGCAATAAATGGTTATCGCAGTCATATTCATATTGAAGATACCGAAGATAGTGCAATACCGAGCCGACCCGCGGTGGAGGTGAAGCATGCGTTAAGCACTTTTCTTACGTGAGCCGATCCTGAAGATTGTGCAATACCGAGCCGAACCGCGGCAGAGGCGAAGCAGTCGTTAGGGCGACACTAAAGGCATATACTTAGTCGACGTGGACTGTTTAAATACCGTTGTGTCGCGCTTGTGTCACGCAAAGAAAAGAATTAGTTTACGAGAAAATTTCAACTGAGCGGTCTGAATGCCTTTTTCGAAATTCAAAGCTCCCGCCACACAACAGGAGGAGTATGACGTTGTATAGGCCATCACCACCTTTTGCTGCCTCGGTAAGTAATACCACGCCCGACAGACGCCCCTACCTAGCAACACAGATAGTGTCCCTGTATATGCTCCCGCAAGGAGCAGAGTATCGCATAGGTCCGCCGTTGTGCTCCAGCTCTGCAGTGAAGCAACTACTCGAGCGCACAGGAAGCAAATCCAGCTCGGTTTTCCATTCGCTTTCTTCTCTGCTGGCGGTGAGCTACATTCGCCAACTGTTCGCAAGCGGTGAGCAAGATGACACTTTTTAGTGCAGGCTACTGTCTAACGATTGGCGCAGCTGGAGGGGTGCCAACCACCCGAAATCTTATATATATATATATATATATATATATATATATATATATATATATATATATACACGCACATACTCAAACACTAGCACGACCATACATATAGGAGACCACTCGCTCCCTCGAAACAAAATCCTAACTGCGCCCGTGACTCGAATAGCTAAACAACTTTTGTTTAAACGTGCATAACCTTGCAACAAAAAGCGGTGCAATGTTTTTGAGCATGCATTTGAAGTTTTCTCGCGGTAGCCGGAAGGCAAGAATTCTTTTAAAGGGTGTTTAAAGAAAACTTCGCACATGTGTGGTGGACAATTATGCGAGCATATTCTGCCTGCTTAAACCAGATGAATAATGATCATGGCCAAGAGAACTATCGCGCTTGCAGTTGTGTCAGTGACCGGTAACTGTGACCGTCATTCATCACTAACCGTCATTCACTGCGGCTGCACGTTTTTGATATATGCGGTACAGACACGTTTATTTGAACGCATTTCAAATGTTTACATGCGCACATTTCATGCACAGCTTATTTTTACGATTCATACCGCGAACTTAATAGCTGCTTCGTAACAGCGAATTTGTGAGTAGGAAAATATTTAAGATGCATGAGCTTCTAGATCAAATTTATTTCGTAGAAGGGAATGCATCAGCAATGGCTGGTGGCAGCAGGGGATGAGTGCTGGTTCTTGGAGCCTTCGGGGCAGGATTAAAAGCCACTGCAAAGGTAACCAGTTATAAAGCGTAACAACTGGTTATTTTTATTGCACTACAATGACATAAGATGGCAAACTTGGAAAGTAATAATTCACATACTGCAGACTGTAGTATGACAGCGTATATTTCTTTATCTCTTCATCCTACTCGGGTTAATGCACTATTATGCAGCACCTAATAAACGTACAAAAATAATTTCACATTCCTCACGTCGACTACGGCTTATCGAACAAGCAACAGATAGCGGGCGGTAAATGCTGAAGCCATCAGAGCTGTCTCATCAGCGGAAGCGCACGATGTTTTCGCATGCTACAAAACAATGAACACAAGTACAATAATTCTTAGTCGACACAGGTGCTGACGTCAGCATTCTCCCCGCCCAGCACTCCTACCGAAAAACGACACCTCTGTCGTTTTTGCAAGCCGTCAACGGCACCAGGATTCCAGTTTTCTCGTCACGCTCCGTCATGCTAAACCTTGGCCTTCCACTAGCGTTCCGCTGGATTTTCCTGGTTGCAGACGTCCGTTGTGCAGTCATTGGAGCAGACTTCTTGCATAACTACGGATTCCTTGTGGACATCTAACGACGCCGTCTCATCGACTCCGTGACCCAGCTATCCGTTCCTGGCGTCCCATCATCAGGCACATCGCTCATAGCACCTATTTCTGCCATGTTCGACGAACCTTTCGCCGCGCTCCTACCCGAGTTTCCCACTTTGACGCGCCTGCCGGACTGCACGCAACCGGTGCAACATTACGTGTGCCATCACATCGTCACCTCCGGCCCACCGGTCTATTTCCGACCCCGGCGTTTGTCCCCTGAGAAACTCAAGATCGCTCGCGCGGAGTTGGAACACATGCTGCAACTTGGCATTATCCGTCCTTCTTCCACTAACTGGGTATCACCGCTTCACATGGTGCCTAAGAAGACGGGAAACTGGCGCCCATGCCGTGATTACCGGGCACTAAACAACGTCACAGTTCCTGATCGCTACCCTCTACCGAAGATTCAGGACTTCACGGTAGCGTTGCACGGTGCGACGATATTTTCTAAGATCGATCTCGTTAGCGCCTACCATCAACTACCGGTCACTGAAGAAGACATTACCAAGACCGCCATCACCACAGCCTTCGGTCTTTTCGAATTTCTGCGCATGCCTTTCGGTTTACGGAACGCGGGCCAATCCTTTCAGCGTTTCATCGATTCCGTCACCCGAGGTTTCCCTTTCGTTTTGCATACATTGACGACCTTCTCGTCGTAAGCTCTTCGGCAGAAGAACATCTTCACCACTTGCGGTTGTTGTTTTCACGCCTTGCCAGTAAAGGAATTGTCTTCAACGCCGCCAAGAGTGAATTCGGTCAACCCGAACTCGAGTTCCTCGGTCATATCGTCGACGCTAATGGCATTCGACCACTGCCGTCCAAGATTCGCATCATCGAAAAGCTTCCCCGACCGACCACACTCACGAAGCTTCGCCAATTTTTCGGATTTGTCAATTTCTACCGCCGATTCATTCACGAGTGCGCACGACTTATGGCTTCGCTAGACGCTCTCCTGGTAAACAAACGCAAACAAGTGCTTCAGTGGACTGAAGAGGCCACCGACGCTTTCTAAAGAGCCAAGTCTGCCCTCGCCGACACCACGCTGCTCAGACACCCAAACCCAGACGCACCTACTGCCATCATGACCGGCGCTTCAAACACCGCCGTTGGTGCCGTTCTGGAGCAATTCATCGACAATGCGTGGCATCCACTCGCTTTTTTCTCCAAGAAACTGAAGCCTGCGCAATCCCGCTACAGCGTGTTCGGCCGTGAATTACTCGCTTTTTAGCTGGCTATCAAGCATTTTCGCCATTTCCTAGAAGGCCGTGCATTCACTGTCTTGACTCACCGCAAGCCCTTTGTGCACGCAATGAATCGTTCGGCGTCCTGTTACTCGCCCTGCGAGATTCGACACCTTTCCTACATCTCCGAGTTTACAACAACGTTCCGCCACATCAAGGGCACCGAGAACGTTCCAGCAGACGTTCTGAGGCGTGTCAATGTCGTTTCCACGTTGAACCTTTCATCATCGAGGCCGACTTACTCGCAAGTCAAGAGCGTGACGACACTGAACTTCGTACACTCCGGAACTCGTCAACGTCCCTGAAATTGGAAGACGTCGTTGTGACCCCAGATGGAACGTCCGTCGTCTGCGACACTCCTAACGACACACCTAGACCATACATTCCGGCATTCCTTCGCAGACGTCTATTCGAAACCATGCACAACCTGTCGCACCCTGGCATACACGCGACACAGAAGCTTCTTTCCAGTCGTTTCGTTTGCCCTCGGCTAGACGCGCAAGTTCGCGATGGGTCCGTTCCTGTTTGTCGTGTCAACGCTCGAAGATCCAGCGTCACCTCATTCCGCCTGGCAAGTCTTTTCTTCCACCGGATGCTCGTTTTGACACCGTACACCTGGACCTCGTCGGCCCTCTCCCACCTTCGAGAGGTTACTGCTACATACTGACATGCATCGACCGTTATACACGGTGGCCAGAAGCTACGCCTATATCTGACATCTCAGCGCCCAATGTTTGAGCAGCTTTCGTGTCTACGTGGATCGCAAGGTTCGGCTGCCCATCCACAATAATCACAGATCGCGGTCGACAGTTCGACTCAGCACTCTTCAACGAGCTACTCAAACTACTCGGAACGACACGTTTTCGCACAACTGCTTACCACCCGCAGTCCAATGGGCTAGTCGAACGTTTTCACCGGCATCTTAAGGCCTCCCTTATGGCGCATGAATCGCCGGAAAAGTGGGTCCCGCCTTTGCCCCTCGTCTTACTTGGCATCAGAGCCGCACTCAAGAGCGACCTAGGTTGCTCCTGTGCTGAGCTAGTTTACGGCACTCACCTACGCCTTCCGTGCGATTTCTTTGTCGCCACCCCCAAAACGCCTATGCCATCACCTGCCGAATACGTTGCCGAACTGCAAGCCTTCTTCAGCCAGATACACCCCGTGCCTACACGTTCACAAGAAGCAAGGTCCCCGTACGTTTCTCCCGCACTCACCTCTGCTACCCACGTTTTCGTGCGTAATTGTGCCGGGCGGAAGCCTTTGCAAACACACTACTCCGGGCCATATTGAGTTCTAGAGCGTCGCCTGACGACGTTTGTTGCGAATGTCAACGGCCGATCAGACACAATTGGCCTGGAACGTCTCAAACCCGCCTACATCGAAGCACCCGCGCCATCAGCTCCACCAGTATGCGACGCGACCCTGCTGCATCCTTCGTCGCCGCCTGCGCACGCGACACCCAAGACCAACGCCAAGACACGCCGCGTCACGTGGACTTTCCATCGTTCGTCGAACTTTCCTCCTCTCTAGGGGGGAGCCCTCTGTAGCGACAGCAGCATCGGTGTCGCACGAGAGATGACGTAGCGCTCGCGTCTACACGAGGCTAGAGCGGCTGGCACGCTCCGGCATGGGCTAGCGTTCCGAAGAAGATCATTAAAAAGAATGCTGCGCTAAGAGATCGAGTGTCGATCCTTCCTCTCCTGTGAGAGCCCGAGACTTTACCGGTCTACGTGGTCGCTCGTCGCCACAGGTTCTTTTGTTTGCCGTCAAGCCTTAGAAGAGCTTGCCTTTCCACCACCTTGAGTGCGAGCATGTTTCGCAGCTGATATTCTCTTTGCCGTTTCATGCCAGGCATTGCTGTTTATTGAAGAGTACAACGTCTTTTAGACTTGGACTACAGTTATAAATTCATGCGTATGTAACCTTCGCTTCGTGTACATATATTACCCGATAAAGTCTTGCTCAAACCGAAATCTCCTTGTAGGAAAGATATGCTAATACGAAGAAAAATGTCTTTGTACCTAAAATCATGAGCCATTCCAACCTGTGAAGGTCGTTGACCAGCGAAGCTGTTTAGCGCACGACACAGAGGTGACACATAATTTTGAACAAGGATACGAACTCACTTGTTGTTTTATGAGTGGTCATCGTGATGAACCGTATGCACACATATTTATTACCTGGATTGGTGGTTACCCGCCGTTGTTGCTCAGTGGCTATGGTGTAGGGCTGCTGAGCACGAGGTCGCGGGATCTAATCCCGGCCACGACGGCCGCATTTCGATGGGGGCGAAATGCGAAAACACCCGTGTGCTTAGATTTAGGTGCACGTTAAAGAACCCCAGGTGGTCAAAATTTCCGGAGTTCTCCACTAAGGCGGGCCTCATAATCAGAAAGTGGTTTTGGCACGTAAAACCCCAAATATTATTATTATTTTTGGATTGGTGGTCATTATTTCACTCGCCACTGCTACCACATTCTGTGAAAGTATGCTGCTTGGTGGTCGGTTGGGCCGAATCCGTGTGGCATTGCAAGGGATATGTCTGCAACACGGAACGCATAAACCACTCCCTTTTTTGTTCCCACCCATCTACACTGAAATCACTGACGACAACATTGATACTATCATCGCAGCTAATTTACGCAGAGTAGCCATGTGCCTTACGGGACTATGAGTCATTGCATTTTTTGTTTGCTTCCGGGTGAGCCATTGCTCATGGAGAAATGCGCCATTGCTCGCGAGGGTATGAGCATTCATGATGTCAGTTTCCAATATGCTGTTCTGTATGTTGTATGCCTGATTAGCGAGAATTTAAGCATGGTTCCTTAGAGTCTTTAGAGTGCCTGTAGCCTCTGCCTTACTGGGCTATGAGCCATCCCACATTTTCCTTGCTTCCAGGAGCATGAATGCTTATGGGGGTATGAGCCAATCATGATAGGCTTTGTTCACGGAGAGCGAAAATGCATGAATTCCTAGCCACATAAAGCTTCACTGTGATAAATTTGCACATGTGTATTGAAAAATTTCAAATCTAAGTTCATAAAATATAGTATCCGGCCAGTAAATGTTACCCTAACGACGTTGACAGATGAAAGGGGAAAGCAGCTAAAGGCAAAGCTACAGGCACAAACATCATACGTTATTTTATGGGGGCAATGAGGAATAATACAAGTGTGTAAAATAAAGAGCAAAAGGTTAAATTTAAAAGCAGAAAAGTGTTGGCATGCTTTGAATCCCTGTGGTGTAATGTTCCAGGAAAGATCAGGATGCCTGATAGTATATTGCTGCACGAGAAAATATTTCGATGAGAAACAGATATGCGTAGTGCGTAAAAGTACTTATGGAAGAATCAAGTGCCCTGTCTCATTTTAACCTTTACGCTGATACCCTACCTGTAGCGTTGTGTTTGAAGTATATTAAAATATAGGTAAAGCAAACTGAGAGGAAGGCTTGTAAAAGGCGGCTGCAGTATTGATGGGTCAAGGGCAGTGAATAGAGAAACCTAAAATATGTTTCGTTCGACGATAATTGATTTCTCTGCGAAATGGTGATATGGTAACATTAAATGCGTGTCTTCAAGCCTGAAAATCAATGTAGGAAGAAAGGTAACAATAGCAAGGTAAGCGGCATTACTCGTATCCCTGCTTCCAAAAGGATGGTAACATATTCACTTATCGACCTCTTCAATGGCGTTCGTGGCTACGGATGGAAGAAAGTGTACAAGAGGCTCGGCTGGTTGCCCTAGCGACCATTCCTGGTTTGGCCTCTCCAGCACCGCGTAAAGCAATGGCAGTGCTATTTCAGTCTGGGGCGCGATCGGAGATATTTTGTTCGATACGCGTTCTGTGGAGTTGCTGCAACGTCACAAAGTTGCAGTATGCAAAATTTGTGACAGCGGGGCGGAGAGAGCAGCCAATCATTAAGCGGTGACCTCCCCGGAAGTTTACTTCCGTCGTTTGTCGTCCTGCAAAACCAAATGTTTGTCGTCTTCAAAATGAATTAAATCTTTATCTAAAAAAATGTAGTTTTTCTTCCCAAGCCCAAACACGTTTTCAAATAGTAGTACGTGTGACTACTGCAATTTATACCTATTAGGTTCTCTGCGTCGTCCCTAGGTGGTGTCGCGCACAGTAAGAAAAAAGAAAAAAAAAAACGACGGGAAGAGTGGCGCACTTTTCAAGAGGCAGCGACAACATTCCAGCGGCTCGCTGGCACCGATGATGTTTTCGATTTCTCTGTACAACCGACAAATTATTTGTTTGGAGGATCGAAAACGACGCCGAAATTCACTTTCTGCCATTTCTTGAAACACGTTTCGCACCGGCACCCGGTCTCCTCCTTTCTCTAGAAACGCCAGCGCAACAACCTAAGTCCCCAACGGAAGCGCCATTTTCTCGAATTAAGCTATGGATTGGATTCAAACGTGCCATTCCGCAGCCGAAAAGGCCGCCTGTCGGATCCAATTCAATCCACTAGACGCGCCATGCGAAGTCTTATGATCGCTCCAATCTTCCCAGCTCCCGTCAGGTTCAGCGCCTAGCAGACGGAATGCTCGGGGGGAGGATGATTGACAGGAGCATGTCGTCATTTTGACGTCACCAAAAACATGACCAAGCCCCGCGGCTGGCGAGGTCGGCACGGAGGTAGGTCAACCGCGCGCGCCGGTAACCGAACGAACACGCCGAACAACCATCTCCGATCGCACCCCTGAATATTAGTAGAGCCTTTTATTTATCATTTATAGTCAACAGCTAATTTTTGGATACACCCCTAACCATCCGGCGTCTCGTTTACGTCAAAAGTTTATCAATCAGCGTTTCAACAAAGGTTGCATTTTTTTCAGCTGGAAGAGGCGACGAGCACTGAAGAGCGCTGCTACAGTCTTCGCAAGTGAAATGTCCGAAGGTGGACAAATTACATCGAGTGAAACCAACAGCTTCATTCTGCGAACTTACTGCCTTGATCATGCCAGGACTTTGAAATTTCGATGAAGTTTTAGTAAGTTCCCGTCATTTTAAAACTGACAGATAAAAAACAAGCAGCATGCCCTTCAACTTTGTGGTCCTCTCATTGCGGGTGTTATATTGACCACTTGGAATCAATCCCGAAAAAAACCAATCAGGTTCATTTATGGTCTTTATGATTGTAGGCTTTCACCTTTATCACGCGCCCACATATTATTGTTGCAGACTCTCAAACATATACGCACACATGATCGTATGATCTTGCTGTATGCGATTACCCGGAAGTCATTGGACGTTCAGGCACCCTTCTCTTTTGTATCTTCGAGCGCATGTTTAACCAGACAAAGAGATCCGCTAAACATCGTTCCTTTTAGGCCACATATTGGCTGTCTTAATTTTTCATTTCCGCTTACAACTGAAATCAAGAACAGTTTGGATGATTCGCTTCACGCAACACCATTTGAAGTTTGTTGATCAATTGCCTAATCTTATCACCTGTTGATTTGTACATTTATTAGGTCATTTATTTGGATATACTAAAATCTGTACCCACTCATACCACATGGCCGCAAGTCATATCACCTGTTGATTTCTTCCTTTCTAGTGTCATTTCTTTTGTATGTAATAAAATGAGCCCCCCCTCCTCCTATGTCTCGAAATAGAGGCAGGAATATTTGTGAATAAATATTTGAAAAATAATTAAATATAAACTCTATGCATATACTTCCACCATTCTAAATATGAGCTACATTTTTATGGGTCAGCGTCAACGTACTAAGTTTCTTCGCCCTGAGTACTCTTACTCAATGAATATTATAGTTCAAATGGCCATGACCTAGGGTTAAACACGAGAGTATTGACATTACTTTAAGTAACTATTTCGAATACTGTCCATGGCGGAAGCTGTCTCCTTCTTACTTAGTCGACTTTTCCTGGTAGTCAGCAGTTTCGTGTGCTGACGGTTCGCTTCTTCTTCTTCTCTAGCTCAAAGAAAAGGCAAATGGTCAATACCCTCCGCACCCGAGTCTGCTACAGCGACGAAGGTTCTATTGGGTGTACAGCGACAGTACAAAGGTGCAAATAGTGCATTTCGTTCAAGAGTTTTTGAGGCTAGAATAGCAAAAACGGTGATGGTTGAATTTATTGCCCTTCAGCTTCTAGGTCATGTCCCATGGAAGTAAGGCATCTTGACGTCATTACTCATGTTAAGCAAAAAGAAAAATGGAAATGCAGTTTCTATCAAGCGCTTTCTTTATTAGGACGAATAGTGCGGAGTATACCTGTATTAAGCAAAAGCGCAATCATTTACATAGCAGTATCTATAAGTTAACCGTCAGTGAATTAGTCACAATAAGCAAAAGTCTAGAGCAGAACGTAGCACCGTTAACGTCATGAGCGACTTGTCTTGTTGGTATCAACAGATCAAAAGGTAGCTAAGTACGTCAGTGACTTTCGCACACATCTGCAGAAATGTCAGCTATTTTAGCGGTCATTAACCTTAACACTCGAGTAGAAGACGTAAGGTCAAAGATGCTTTTTTTTGCTCTCACGTTAAATTTTCGAGCAGCGGAGAAACGAAATATGCGATTTACATTTCCTTGAGCTCGGCAGAAGTCATCAGCCAGCTAACCCTACCAGGATGCTTGCTCGAATTTATTTAGAGCGGAGCCATTTTTATTCTCACACTGCAAGGTTTCTTGGTGTCATCCTTTAACTTTTATTATTGTGGTCTGTGAATTGTCTTTCCGCGGTGCGCCGACCTAAGTGTGGTTACATACTCCACCTCTTTCTTATAAGGTCGACTCAATAACATGCATGGTGCGGGATATCGCATTAAAGTATTATCGAAAACTCGTCTTCCTGCTATGTTTATACCGCTTTTATTTACTTCTTTCATAGACTTCTTATGCTGTTTTAATAAAGCGACGTTCGGCACAAAACAACAAACTGATTTATGCAGATGTATTTAACAGTGTTGCGCCATGAACTAGAAACCGCTGCCTCTCACATGAATTGTCCCGTATTCGGTGTGGCGTGAAGCGTTTTCAGGTTCCTTTGAGGGCACACGCTTTTACTATAATTTACTTGTGACGAGGTTAGTCCTTTTCATAGTGCGGATGAATAGCCAGAACTCTACGCAAGTGCTCCAAGTTTTTTACATGCCCCCTCGAAGTAGCAAATAGTACAGAGCACTTGAAATTAATTTCTGCTTATTTCCTCCATTTATGCAATTTCAAACCGCCAAACTACACAATGGTTTCAGCAGAGATGGGCCTGAGACACCTCTTTTCATTACCGATAACGTTACCTAGATAAGAGATGCCAAATATATTGTGTTTCTTTGTGGTTTTGAATATAGTATTACACCAGAAAAAATTTTATTCTGTTAGTTTACAGTGCCGCATGGAAGCAGAGAAAGTGTGGTCCTTTGTGCAAGTTTGCAGTTTCGCACCACGACAAAGGAAGTGTTATAAACTAACCTACGTTTTTCCGCGAGACGCCCAGATTCCAAAGATGTTAAAGAAATAATTTATTGCGGTATTATTCAAGGGACATTTTTTTGTAAATCCTGGCTGCCATTCTAAAGAACATGGAATGCTTGTACGAAACACGCAAAACACGATGTCCTTAAATAACAACAAAACCAAATGCTTTTATTCTACAGAACTTGTTGTATATACATGCAAACTTTGTTGATAGCCTTCTGCAATTCTGCTTATGCGCATTCGAAAACCACTATGCTATGTTCTCGAAAACAGTAACTCAGACTTATATATTTTTCTCAATAGCATAGGATTGGATTCGATTGCAAAAAAAAATTTATTAAACGTCCTGCAGCACGCACGTCAGTGCGCAGTGGGCGTCTCCTACGCAGGGATCGACAGCGGGTATCTGGCGGCCGCTGCGCGAGCCTGCTGGACGGCCCATTGCTGCCCTTGTAGGGGCGGGCTTCGTATGGTCTTCTCCCACTCGTCGGAGGAAGAGTAGGGCGGAGCGTTTCTGCACTCCCAGAGCACGTGTGCGAGTGTCGCCGTGACTCCGCACGAGGAGCACGCATCGGCGGCGTAGACGTCCGGGTACATGATGTGTAAGGTGGCGGGGTTTGGATAAGTATGTGTCTGTAACAAGCGTAGCGTCAGCGCTTGCGGCCTGTTCAGTTTGGGGTGTGGGGTCGGAAAGAGACGTCGTCCCAAGTAAAGGTGTTGGGTGATTTCATTATACGTTACTGGGGTGTCCCTGTTCGCCTCCAACTCTTCCAGCCGCGGTTGCCCGGGGGTGACGGCGCGGTCGGTAAGCGCGCGCACATCATCGTGGGCTGCCTCATTGGGGTTGGGCGGGGCGCCCGGGATCCAACCCAGGTGGGCGGGAAACCAGATGACGGTGTAGTGTTTGAGGGTGCTCGGATCAGCGCCGCGGAGGACGCGTAACGCCGGGTCGGAGATGACCCCTCTCTCGAACGCTTGATGGCCGGTCTCGAGTCGTTGAATATTCTCTTTCGCTTATGGTCGAGCATTGCTAGAGCTATGGCAACTTCATCCGCCACCTTGGGGTTCACATGTGTGCACCGTGGTGGCGTTTAAATTCCGTTGCGAGGACGAGACCGCTGCCGCGGCGAAGGCACGGTTGCATCGGTAGGTGGCGGCGTCCACGAAAGCGATGTCGTCCGATCTCTTGTTTATCCGTGTGAGGAATGTGGTAGCCCGGGACAGGCGCTTGCTTCGATTTTGTTCCGGTTGTACATTTCGCGGAATGGGTGCGATCGTGAACCGGCGTAAACTCCGGTGGATCCTGGGTGTTCGGTGGGAAGTAGCCGAGCTCCCGCAAGATCATCGTCAGTCGTATCATCTGAGCTCTTTCCTGAGCCTAAGGGATCTCTTCGACAGTATTGTGCACCCCGAGCTGGAGGAGTCGGTACGTCGGCGTGGTGATCGGGAGCCTAACGCCCCGCTTCACTAGCATAGGAAAGCCACATTATTTCATAGTGTCCAAGCACTTTTTGCTTGATTCGAAACAATGTAGGCTATTTTAGTAAACTGTCTCGAATGCTGCAAAGATTCCAACTCTCATAAGGAATAATACGATATTCATTACTTAGGGAATAAAAATGTAAGTAAATAATATTTCAAAGGTTGACATGTCGATATTGAACAAAACATGAGGTGATGCAGATACAAGCGAATCAGAAAGTCCTTCCAACTCCTTTTTTTGCCAAGTTACGGCTGTAAATGCAACTTAACATATCCGTTTCCACCAGTGCACCTTCCTTGGACCGGCCCCGTCTTATCTGCAGGTAGCTGTGCGGCATGGCGCTGCTGTAGTCTGTTGAAAAAGGCGCGTGCGCTGCACTCGTCCACGCTGCAAGAGCAACGAAGTGTGATTCGTTTTGTATGAAGCAAGGAAAGAACGTCTATAGAAATGAACAGAGAAATGCAGCCCGCGTATAGGGAAATGTGTGTCGCTTTGAAATGTGTTAGGTGGTGGTGTTGTGAGTGCGCTTAAAGCCGCGAAGTCCGGCGTGATTACACAGTCGGCCGGATGAATTCTACCACAGGGTATGTCAAGTTTATGAGAAATGTCGGAAGTGGTGTGGGGCCTATGTGGAAAAGTAGTGTAAGGTAGGTAGAATAGTACCTACTATCGCGAGCAATATGAACGGGAACACGCGACCGTGTGGCGACTAGCCTCCAAATCGAGTTAGCGCGATACGCGAACGGCGCTGTCGAAAATAGAGAGCAAAGGGGGGGGGGCTCTTCCGGTAACTCTACCCGCTCCCTCCTCTCTAGCGTTGCTGGGTGGTAGTGGTAAACTTTGTACAAAGGGGAAGGGGAAAGGGGGAGGTGGATGAGGGATCGTGCTCAAGTAAGGCCCTGGGTCTGCTTGGCTCAGGGCCTTACTTGCTTTACAACACAGGATCTCAGCCCGAACATGCTACACGCTTGCAGAATGCCTTCTAGTCGCACTGAAGAGATATGCGTGGGAGCGCAGCCTGTTTTCAGTCATTCAGAAGAAATAATTTTCGAGTGCTTATTTTCAGAGCTCCTCGGCGTTCGCTCTTGCGCGTTCTGCCGGCGCAAGCAACACACTGCAGTGTTATCACCCTTGGCAATCGTTCGTCGCCTCTTCGACAGGCGTGAGTACCGAAAGAAGGTATATATTGCCGGTGCCATAAGAAGCGTCACAATCTTGTCTCACTAATGGCATCTTCAGATGGCCGTTTCGGAGCGCTCTAGACCACTCTCGCGAGCAGTGTTGTCTTCGGCTAGCTAAAATAGGTTGCGCGTTGCGTTTGGCTCGTTCTTTTCCATCGTTCCCCTCCATCTTCGAGCAATCTGAGGCGCTCGAACCCCTGTAGTCAGAGCAGTCATCGAGATTGAGAGCGTTTCCAGTGACGTCATCACAACACGCCGTCGCCGCTGTTGGCGACCACCTACCGTTGGTCCAACTAGGCAACCCAGGAACGTGCATGCTGGCGTCTCAACGAAGGCTCCTCCCGCCGGTGCGTTCGTCGGTTTTCCCGGCAGCACCGGGAGCTTTGGATAAGCGAAACACCGGCCGTTGGCAGTAGTCACGTGGTTTCATATCCGCCCTTCCCCTGTTAGAGCCAGTCACACGTTCTAAAGCCCCTTAAGCTTTGTAAAGCAACGCCACGCTTTTAAGAATGCCAGCTCCTCCTCGCACGCTCTTTCAGAGGCTGACGCCGCGTCGCTATTGACCTAATGGCATCACGTGGGCCGTCGGGCCGGCTTCGTTCGTTTGCAGTCGCGCTTCAGCGCCATTTTTAAAGCGAAAGCTTTACTGGCGCTAACTAGCGATTTCGCCATGGCGGTACTCCGAGGATGCACATGACGTCACAACACGCGCCTTGCCGCGGATATTTCTCTCTCTCTCGCTCCCCAGTCACCCCTGCGCATGCGTCACTAGTAGCACCGAGCCACAGGTACTCGCCGGTGCGCAGCGCCGCGCCTTTCCGCCGACACCGTTTAGTATGACGTCACACCGAGTTCCTCGTCGTTTCGCTCGCCTCCGCTCGTTTAGCCAGCTGCGTCGCATACCTGATAACATGCCAGAGGATTGAAAAGGAGAGCTCGCGTGCGCCGCAACCACAGTTGAGGCGGCAGTGTGAATGGCGACAATTCTCATATGCAGGAGGAGGCCTGGAATCGATATCGGAACGAGATGAAGAGGATAGGAATCGCCCAGGAAACAGACGAACAGCGCGCAGAACGACTGGCTGAACGGCGCAACATAGCTAGACAACCAGACTAACCTGGATTTGAAATCAATATTAACCAAGGCTAACCATGCTATACCTTAGCTTTCGCTGCGTATATCCTGGCATAGCCGAGCTAAGCCACGGCCAATTTTTTCTTGAGAAGCTTCTGCGGAGTGGCGAAGAGCGTATGTTGGCACCGCTGCTCATCGGTATCGTTTTGATTTGCGAACGCCTTGAATTAAGTTTTGTGGAAAGTGCAACGTCACTTTGTGGCATTTTATGTGACCATAACCTGCTGTGTCTTCGGATGCCAGATTAGCTTTAGCAAAGGCGAGAAGCTCTTTTTGATACGGTCCGGTAAGCGCTACGGGTTAAGAAAGACATAATTCCATCGAATTGGGGGGCGGGGGGAGAACTTCAGACCAACATTCTCCACGCGACTGTACGAGGGAGTTGTGAGTCTGTCATAGTATAGTACTACATGGCGTGTACTTTGCTTATATAAGGTGTACGTGGTGGTATTTGGTGCGCTTAATCATATAGTTCGCCTACAGACTTGAATTCGCGGGTGCGCGAGGCTGCGTTAGAAAACCTGATTACGAAGCCTTTAGAATTTAGCGCATTCCGTTTGACAAAACTTGAGGATCGAACTAAGTGAAAACTCATCTTAGGAAAGCAACTCTCTGCCTCTTGTGGTTGCTAACTAGCCTTTTTTCGAGCGAATAGCTGCGTTTGCCTATTTTGTTCGTGTTCGTAATTGGCGGTTGCCCAGTGGATTTACGATAGAGAGGAAAAGTGGGCTTGCTCTCCCGAAACCACTTTCGTCGCCAAACGATAGCACCATAAGTATTCGAGACGTATGCACGTGTTAATTAGTGTCAGCTTTAAAGTGTGAGTAGGTTAAAATGCGGCGGTGGAGCGCTCACAAAGAAAACGTGCGGCCGCCCACTCATTCATTGGCAAGTTTAGTCGTCATTCGCTCGTTCGTTTACTCGTTTTTTAAACTATTAACTAGTTCGGCCACTATGTCTCTCAGACACACATGAGGTAACAAATGGTGCCTAAATATGACGGATTTTATTATTTCCTTTACCACAATTTCGGCCGCATTATTGCCCGACAATTGCTTGCGCGGTAATCACTTCACTAAAGTTATATCGCGCAAATATTATTTCGCAGTGAGCGCAACTTCCTCAACACATGCACCTTGGTGCAACTCGTATTGAGACAAGTGTGACACTTCGTGAACGGACGAGCTAACGCACGATGAAGTGCTATTAGTGATGAGTCACTAACCGGAAAAAATTATTCACTTGTTTGAGCCTGAATGAAGCGCTGTTACCGCGATCCTGCCTAGCGAACAAATACTGAAAAACCGCTTTCATTTTGTATATACGCAGAATTCCGACTCAATGATCGGCCACGCGTATTTCTGTTGACTTTGAGGCACGAGAAACATAATAGCAACAGCGCCCAACTCTCAGCTGTTGCGCGTGCTTAGAAGGTTGGCAAGCACGTAAGTTCGCGGCACTGTAGCTTGCAGTGCGTTCGAACCTTCAGAGCAGCCATCGTTCATGCCCTCTGTCGGTCTTTGTACGTCGTAGCTGATGTGCGCCGCGAATTCACATCGTAAGGAGGGCGGGGAATATTTAGGCTACGGAGGGCTTGCTGTAGGTCAGGATATTGGCATTCAATCCTAAATGTGTTATTTAAAACGATTCGCAACAAGGTCAGGCGACACGCACTTGACAAATGTTGCGTAGCTAATTGTAACGCACTTAATGCATTTGCAGTCGTCAAGACACAGTGTTTGCGTTTGTTCAGATACTTTTTTTTTAAATAGTTATGAAAGCAGGAAAAAAAAGCTGCAGCCACTGAATTTTTATAACCATCCGTATAGAAATTCTATGCTGTACACGAAGTTACTCGGAGCTAAAAAGCCAACGTGCACGCTTCAAGCGCACTGCCTTTCGATGCGTGCATTCATCCAGCGAAAGGTCGTCTCCTGCGCTCGAGCGTTGTAGGTGGCGCCGCGATTGAGGTGGCAGCCTGAAAGAGAGGAGAATCGAGGAGGGTGAAGGTGGAGGAAAGTGTCGCTACATAACGAAGTTTAGAAGTTTAAGGGGTTTTAACGCGTTCGGCTTGCGCGTTGTTACGTTTCGCCAACGACGTGCGGTATAGCCGGCGCGGATGCAGCGGACGCCGGGGCTTCGTTCAAAGCGGCGGACATTTTGGCCCGTTCGGCGCCGCCGCTACGCCTCCCCGCCAAGCGCGTCCAGGCATGTTCCAATGCCAAGTGTCTTCGTGTGTGCGTGTGTGTGCGTGTGCATGTTGGTGCCCACGCTTGTCAAAGTGCGGCAGCCGGGGAGAGGAGCTCCCCCAAGTGTGAAGCAAGGAGGTGTGACCGGCGCCGGCCCGGCGGATGCGTCACCTACTCGTCTCAACGTGCCCGAGCGGCGCCGTCACGTGCGCCTCTATCGAGGCGTTCCTTCTTGCCCTCAACTGCGAGAGTATAAAAGCAGCTGCCCCCGGACGCCAAGAGAGAGGCTCAAATTTCTTCTGTCGAGTAACGTGCTCTCCCGTCTCTCCACTTCGGTCGACCTGACCGGCCGCTCTTTTGCGATGCTAGAATAAACAAGTTGTTCTGTTAGCAGTCGACTCATGCTTTGCCGGGACCTTCGAATGCTTCCAGTTGTGCCCCAGGCCGCCAGGCCAACGCTACCCTTGGCGCTTGCAACCCGATTGCAACAACTCGTGCCAGCGGTGCGGTAGCAACAACTGTCTGCCAGCGGTGAGATCGCGACAACGGAGGCCAGCAGCGAAGATATGCTGTTGACTGTATGCTGAGCAGCAAAACGACCATCCGGGAGCAGTGCAACGAGCCCTGTGTGATGACTGGTTGCCTGCAGCGGAACGACTGCGCTGAATTCTTGGCTGCGAGGTTTGGTGAGTGCGGGACTTCCTTCTTCTGAGTTTTGCCAGGCTTTTGTTAGTGTCAGAAACAGAGCTGGTAATCGTGGTTGTCGTTGCTGCCGGGTTAGCTTGCGGCAAGACAATAGTAGGCAGTAGAGAAAGCAGCATTCAGAGCAGCCATGGATTTGAAGTCGTTGCGCAAACCGAAATTGCTGGAGCTTGCAAGAGAGTTGGGTCTGGATGTCTCAGACAAACTCAGAAAACCAGAACTGCTAAGGGCTATTCTTGAGTTAGAAGCTGAGGATGACGAGCTGTCGGAATGCCTTGAGACCATTGAGGGTAGGGAGACGGCAAAAAGAGAAAGACAGGAGCGCGAACGTAAAGAACAGAAAGAGAAAGATGAGCGCGAACGAAAAGAACAAAAAGAGAAAGAAAAAGAAGAGCGAGACCGTCAACACGCTTTGGAAATGAAGCGTCTCGAGGTAGAGATGGAACGCGCTCGTAATGGAAGTCAGGCACACGGTGCAGGAGAACGAGTATCGTTCAAAGTGACTGACCTGATGCGGCCGTTTAAGCTTGGAGAGGACATTGGTTTGTTCCTGGTTAACTTTGAGCGAACGTGCGAGAAGCAGGGGTTCTCTCGGGAAACGTGGCCACAGCGCTTGCTCACTTTGTTACCCGGCGAGGCGGCCGACGTAGTCGCTCGCTTGAAGAGAGAGGAGGCAGAGGATTTGGACAAAGTGAAATCGAGTTTGAGAGGCCGAAGTTCACACCCATCAGAGCAAGGGGGGGACACACGTAGTGCGGATGCGAGTGAACGTCCGACCGAACGTAATAATAATAATAATAATATTTGGGGTTTTACGTGCCAAAACCACTTTCTGATTATGAGGCACGCCGTAGTGGAGGACTCCGGAAATTTTGACCACCTGGGGTTCTTTAACGTGCGCCTAAATCTAAGCACACGGGTGTTTTCGCATTTCGCCCCCATCGAAATGCGGCCGCCGTGGCCCGACCGAACGTAAGGAGACGGCGGTAGCCGAAGCCGAACGCAGAAAGCGGCTCGAGACGAGGCAAGTGCGCGTGTATTATACGTGCCAGAAGCAGGGTCACTTTTCGGCGCAGTGTCCAGACACAAAAACAAAAGTCGTGTTTTTGACATTATGCAGCACTGACGAGAACATGAACCTTCTCGAGCCTTACATGCGAGACCTCCTCGTGAACGGGAAAGAGTGCCGAGTGCTTCGCGATTCCGCAGCTACGATGGATGTAGTTCACCCCTCTTACGTAGAACCCGATATGTTCACGGGCGAGTGCGCATGGATCAAGCAAGCCGTAGAAGCTCATAGAGTGTGTCTGCCCGTAGCAAAAGTGCTTATTGAAGGACCTTTCGGAGCACTCGAGACGGAGGCCGCAGTGTCATCTATGCTGCCCCCCCAGTGCCCGTACCTATTTTGGAACAGGTCCGATCACCTCCTGCGCGAGAAGGGGCTTTTGTTTGCTGAGGCTAGCGTTCAGGCATTAACCAGATCTAAGGTTCGGGAGCTCGCTGCAAAGGCGGTAGTTGCGGGGCCGACGTTGTCGAACAATGAGAAAGGGTCAGAGGCGCAGCAAGCTGATATTCAGAGCACGTCCGAACTGAATAAAATTCAGCCTGTAGCGTTGAAGCACCAGATACTGGAGAGGGAATGCCCGGCACGGGAAAGTTAGAAGAGCTATCTGCAGATTTGCTCATCGCGCCTACGTCAGACGGACTTAATAGGTTGCTAAAAGTCAGCCGGTCGGCTTTGATAGCCGAGCAAAAAAAGGATGGCAGCCTAGAAAACATACGCTGCATTGTCAAGGAAGGTATCGCCAAGAAAAATGCTCGTTTTGTGGAAAGAGGTGGGGTCCTGTACCGGAAATATCTAGACCGCAGGGGAGTGGAGTTCGATCAGCTGATCGTTCCTCAGTGCTACCGTCAGGATCTGTTTCGCTTGTCGCACGGGGGTTCGTGGTCCGGACGCCTAGGAGTTAAGAAAACTAAGGACCGTCTCTTGCAAGAGTACTATTGGCCAGGGTGTTTTCGGGACGCAGACCACTTCGTGAGGACATGTGATACCTGTCAGCGGGTGGGCAAACCAGGGGACAAATCGAGGGCGCCGTTGAAATTGGTACCTATCATTACGGAGCCTTTTAGACGGCTCGTTATTGATACAGTGGGACCTCTGCCGGTAACAGCCACGGGGTACAGACACATTTTGACTGTGATCTGCCCAGCGACAAAGTTCCCTGAAGCAGTGCCGCTTAAAGAACTCAGCTCAGTTGAGATAGTCAATGCACTACTGTCCATATTTGCGCGAGTTGGTTTTCCTGCGGAAATCCAATCAGATCAGGGCACTGTGTTTACTAGCACTTTGACAACTTTTCTCGAAAGGTGTGGGGTAAAGCAGTTACACAGCTCAGTGTACCACCCACAGTCCAATCCCGTTGAGAAGCTCCACTCCATCATGAAGCGCGTGTTGAGAGCATTGTCTTTTGAACAACAAACTGACTGGGAGCTGTGTCTGCCTGGGGTGATGTTTGCATTGAGGACCGCGCCGCATGCGGCCACGGGGCTTTCGCCAGCTGAGCTGGTGTACGGTCGCTCGCTGCGGTCTCCGCTTCGCATGCTTCGAGACGGATCACTGCCCTCTCCTATGGCTGCAGACCATCTCTTCCGCAAATGGCCGCCTTCCGCGCTGGAGCCTCGCTTTGCAACAATATTCCTTTGAGGTGCGTTACAAAAAGGGGAGTCTCAACGGTAACGCCGATGGCTTAAGTCGAAGCCCCTAACGTAGGATTCAGCCTCAAAGTTATTTGTTACTGATGTTTTTCTTCCTGAGGCAGGATTTTTAACATGTTGCTTTTGTTTAGTGTTTAAAAGTGATGACGTGCTTTCTAGTGCAATTTTCCAATTTGTGGACGCGTTCTGAGTGCTGCTGGACTACTGTAAGGAACTAGGCAGTGGTATAAAAGGGGAAAGAGCCTGGCATAGCTTAGTGAGGGTTGTGCCGTGCTTGCTGACTGAGCGGTTGAGTTTCGGCGTAGTTCTAACGCTTGCTGGGAACGAGAAACAAAAATGTCAACTCTCCCGAAGTCACTTTGCACTGTCCTTTATGAACCTGAACGAGAGAACGAGGCCTTCTCTGTGCGCTGCGCTCAAAAAAGGCCAAGGGACGACCGACTTCGGTTATGAGCATCATCGAGCGACATCCCTCCGGACAGCGGATGCAGTCCCCTGACCATCGGGATCTCCTACCCCCGGCGGGGCGGTCTGTTACGTTTCGCCTACGACGCGCGGTATAGCCGGCGCGGATGCAGCGGACGCCGGGGCTTCGTTCAAAGCGGCGGACATTTTGGCCCGTTCGGCGCCGCCGCTACGCCTCCCCGCCAAGCGCGTCCAGGCATGTTCCAATGCCACGTGTCTTCGTGTGTGCGTGTGTGTGTGTGTGCATGTTGGTGCCCACGCTTGTCAAAGCGCGGCAGCCGGGGAGAGGAGGTCCCTCAACTGTGAAGCGAGGAGGTCTGTACGGCGCCGGCCCGGCGGATGCGTCACCTACTCGTCTCAACGTGCCCGAGCGGCGCCGTCACGTGCGCCTCTATCGAGGCGTTCCTTCTTGCCCTCAACTGCGAGAGTATAAAAGCAGCTGCCCCCGGACGCCAAGAGAGAGGCTCCGATTTCTTCTGTCGAGTAACGTGCTCTCCCGTCTCTCCACTTCGGTCGACCTGACCGGCCGCTCTTTTGCGATGCTAGAATAAACAAGTTGTTCTGTTAGCAGTCGACTCATGCTTTGCCGGGACCTTCGAATGCTTCCAGTTGTGCCCCAGGCCGCCAGGCAAACGCTACCCTTGGGGCTTGCAACCCGATTGCAACAACTCGTGCCAGCGGTGTGATAGCAACAGCGTTTGCCCTCGACCTCGGAGCCGGGGAACGCCGGGTCTGCCCAACTCTGTTTCGGGGATGGAGGCAACGAGTTGAAGATACTAGAAGGTTCAATACACGCCAACCTGTCACCACGGCCGGCTTGCTTTTATTGCTAAATGCGTCCCAAACCGAGGCGCCGTGAGCGTGCCTCAAAAGTATACGAAAAAGTTACAAAATAAATTACAATAACGTCGTGGATTCGAGAAAGCGCCAAAACTTGTCGCATTTCAGTACACGTCAAACTGCGTCACTTGGGCGAGGTGCTTTTCACTAATTGCGTCACAAAGCCAGGTGCGGGGAGCGTGTCCAAGAACTACCGAAATAAGTTATAAGAACCTTGGGGCCCGTAGAAAGCGTCGCAAACATCTCCCAGTACCAGTCATAAACTCGAATTAACTACGCCAGGACTACCGAGCTGCTTTTGCTATAACTGCCTCACAAGTTTGGGTTCCGTGCTTTAAAAGCCAAAATTGCTTGAAATCCCTCGCAGACTGTCAAATTTCCTCACCTTGCCGTAGTCCAATAGCGCAGTGGCGCCGTATCGAAGAGCAGAAGGAACGCAAGAACACGCTGGAGCCCAATAAACACACTACATCCAAAGGGATGGGTCACCGAACAGGCGCACTTCGCATGCGCAACCGGCCTCACTGGCCTATCTGGAGCATGACACATGCATCTGTCGCGCCTGGCGTGCTGTTGGCTTGTTGCTAGGTCACGCAGAAAGATAAATCGCAAAGTAGAGATTCATTTATACGCAAACATTTTTAGTTTTAGATGGAAAGACTAAATAAAAAATAAAATGTCTGTAAGTTCATTTGACATTCTTTTTTCCCGATGGTCGCGTCAACTAATGGATGGGATTAACAGTAGGCGTGACGCGTTTCCTGGCGCCGGTTTTTGACGACTGTCCCCTCTTGTTGAATTTCTTGCTCTATGCTATAGCAGGGTTTGCGCACGGTCTAGTTAGTATTCCATTGAAAACTTCTCTTACAGAGCGTACATGGACAAAAGAACCGAAAGAACGACGAAGACAAGTCCTAACTCCCAAATGACTGTATTTTATATTGAATAACACACATATATACCAAGACACTAAAGCAAAAGCGCCCACTCCAAAACCTAAAGTAAGCATGAGTACGCATTCAAAATTCAAAGGAACCATCCGCTGGTCCTTAAGATGAACGAGCGCGCATGTGCGCACTCCAAAAAAGAGCAGTTTCGTCCTCTGTTAGTGCAATTGTCGGCATGATAACCGAGTTACCTTCAGCGATCACTGCAGCTTTAATGATAAGTCTTTTATGTTTATTAGGACACCTAGCTAAGATACTAATCTTTTCAAAGAACAGAGCACAAGCTGAAGGCATATTTAGCGCCAGCAAACAAGGACGGAAGGGAGACAACACCACAATGCTTTCAGTCTACCATCACGCCCAACAAATGGCAACGGAGCACAGCCACATATTGTGCGCAATGGGCACCTAAAAACACTTCCAGCCCTTCGAGCACTTTAGTTCTATGTTCTTGCAGTGTAACATTTAGACGTCTACCTGTCTGCCCTATACAAGACCAACCGATCATTGGTAGACAGGCAGATCTCTAAAGGTTAGACTGCAAGAACATAGCAATAAATTGCTGCGCAAAGCGCGTGAGAGATTTCAATGTGTCCATTGCGTACAATGTGGGTGTACTAGGTTCTGTGAAAATACCAGTATCGTAGAAGGACATCCTAATGAAAATACTAGACTTGTCATTGAAGCTGCAGCGATCACTAAAGGTAGCTCAGTTAGTAAGCATTAACAGATAAAGAAATTGCTTTTTATTTTTTTTATTTTTGAGATCGCACATGCAGGCTTACTCATCTTAAGGAGGCGGTCATTTTTAGTTCGAATTATCAATGCGTACTCAAGCTGGCTTCGTGCTTTCGAGGGGGCGCTTTGGTTTTGTTATATATGGTTGTCATTCAAAATAAAAAAAGATCAGATGGAAGTCAGGCTTGTCATCGTCGTTGTTTCGATCCCTTTATCTATAGAGGCGCTGCAAGTGAAGTTTGCAATGATACTATAGCTCCTGTATTAGCGTTATTACGCAGGAAAAAGCAATATTCTTTCTATAGTCGTTTTTCCGTATGCTGGTTCTCGTGAACGGAGAGAAGTTGCGAGCAGCAGTTGGTTAAAAATTTTTATTGGGTGCTTGTGACACGGTAACAAACTTTGAATTCACGCAAAAAATGGAACCGAATTATCAGTATTAGCTTGTCCCTTTTCGTGCGCGTTTGTAGGCTAATAACGGGTCGCAGCTTTGCGTGCTCGAATGGGGCCTCCATTCTTTCTGGCAGAAACCCGTAGAGAGGCTCCACGAAGGCTATGTCACCTTGAAGACGTGTCTAGTATTGTATAGCTTCCCGAATGTCATCAGAGCCCGCCGAGTCCAAGGAGAGTGTGGAAAGCTTAGCCTTCATACGTGCCCAAACCTGCTCTATTATGTTCTTGTCCTCACACCCCGCACGCCAGTCAAGGCGCATTACCCCTCGTTCATCTAAAAGACGAGTCACGACCTTTACTGTATGTGCAAAAGTCAAATCCTGTCGCAATAGACGGCACCCATGCGGGTGTGGACCATGAAATGCATATGGGTTCATCTCGTGCCCCAGCAGTGTGCAACACACAGCACTCGTAACTCTGCCATTTTTACAAGGAAACTTAGGCCGTCACGTGAAATAGCCACCCACACGTTTGCTGGCGTGCGTATGCTTGTGGCCAACTCCTTGGTGTTCGGACGGTAGGAGCTTGTGCCTTTTCTAACTTTTTTCTGCTGGTCTCAGCGGCTCGAAAAAGTAGATTAGTCGTAGAAGATGACATATATACAATCCGCCACCCTGCAGATGCGGTGATACACCGCGAACTGCAGTTGAGCACTGTTTTTGGCAGCTGCGAGAATGGGCTTCGGGGCGGCGATGCACCCGCCATGGTTGCTCAGTGGCTATGGTGTTGGGCTGCTGAGCACGAGGTCGCGGGATCGAATCCCGGCCACGGCGGCCGCATTTCTATGGGGACGAAATGCGAAAACACCCGTGTGCTTAGATTTAGGTGCACGTTAAAGAACCCCAGGTGGTCAAAATTTCCGGAGTCTTCCACTACGGCGTGCCTCATAATCAGAAAGTGGTTTTGGCACGTAAAACCCTAAATATTAAATTAAATTGGGCGGCGATGCGACTTCGAGTGCGGCTTTCCTTCACATTTGACATACGGCGTTATCCCTTACATTTGATAGGTCGACAGCACTACGCGCGTCCTTCGCACAATTTGTAGGTCTTGGTCCATTGATGTGACGCAGGGTCACCTCTTGTGCGCCGTATTCTTAATGCGTCCTTCGTCTCGGTGTGCTTGGACTATCCGTTTCACGGTCTTCAACTGGCAGCCTGTCAAGGCAGCAATGTTTGCGCTGTGTGTTACCTTCTTTTTGAGAATTCGGCGACTTCTTCCCGCTTATGGAAATCAACTCGCGAGATCGGTAGGCGCTGAAACATAGATGATTGCTAGGCGCAGACAGTCGTGGTCTACATTATAAGCACATTCAAAAAATAAAATAAATGGCGTATCAATGCTCGGCCAACACCACCAAGATGTAAGCAGACCTTGTGTATCATGGCACGCTACGCCACAGCCGATTCCTCTAGTTACGTAGCCTGATGAGTCATCATTTGTGGCTGCGTGTGCTGATATGAACTCATATCATTGCTAGCGGCCGGTGACACGCAATCAGCTGCCGTTTAGTAGCAACCCTAGAGAGGTGGGAGCGCCAACAGTTATACTCGCGGAGAACTTTTCTTCGCTATAAAGCGAAGGTTACGGAAACTAAGCGCGCCTTTTTCACCGCTGCTGGAAGTTGGCCTGCAGTTTATCCCTTGTTTTCTGACCTGGGAAATAGAAAACATTACTTATTTTGCTTTCCACAGCATCTGATACGTAACACAGCAATGATACGTAACATACCCCAGTCAGATTTTGGTATATTATTGTATGTCTAGTCTGCTCTTGCGAGTTTCAACACACCCGAGAGTGTCGCACGTTTTGCACGATCATCAAACGCAAGATGCCGCCCTTGTTTTCTAGTGAGTGTTCGTCGCTTCCTGTCCCGCTAATGAACTCCCCTTAGAGGCTGGTGGCCAAGTTTAGCAACAAAAGACTGTTGAAGCACGCACAAAAAAGTTTGGCCAGCGTCTGCGCGGAAACCAAGCGAACCCATATGGGAATCGCAACCATCGGCATGCACAAACGAAAGAGCGAGCTGACTGCTGCGCCGGCTCCACCGACGCCAGCGTACGTTGCGCTTCCAAGGCGTAATCGACGCCATACGGCTGCTTCGGAACTCCGACTCGGGCTGCGATGCTCGCTGTTCAAAACTTGGTTTGCGATTAAACATTGATTCACGTCGAGTTTATTGTATCTTCCTAGACTAAAGTAAAGAGGTTGTGCGAGGTTGGCCAAACCGAAATGGGTGCCGAGTGCGCCCGCACTACATTGCGCATCAATACAGTCATGTGCGGAGGCTCCGCTCGCGTAGCTTTCACTTCATAGCCAAAAAAAGTTGTCCGCGAGTACAGCGGAACTGCGGCGCCCTTTCCACTTTGCTTCCGACAGCAGCCGCCGCGAATTGCCCCACGTCGTGTTGGACGCTATATGCCACGCGTTAGCGTGTTCTCGCTCTTATTGTTAGCGATAGTATATTTGTATTGCTCTGTATGTATATTACATTGGCTAGTAACAAATAGGAACAATGACCTTTTGATTCACAATTTATATTAGGAGCTTGCTATAACAATCGTGATTGCCGCTATAATGAAAGAGCGTCGATTTACTTTTTAATTAAAAACACGTCTGGCCAGAGGTGTTTTTCATGCGGGAGTGTGTGGGGAAAATCAGCGCTACCCATCAACGTACACTCTTGGTCAAAAAACTTGAAGCCGCTGTAAATGGCCAGGAAGAGGCTGCGCTCCGCTATCGCGGCGCTGCCACCGCCCGCGCACGCCGCTGCTCGCTTTGGCCGATAATAAAGAAGGCGAGGGTAGCATGACTCTTACTCTCAAGCGTCCTTTGATTACAGCGCTCGTGAAAACTTGCGCGGCATTCGTTCTGCCAGCTGCGAGCTCGTCTTGCGGCCGCCATTGTACGGCACTTCGTGCGAGTAAATGCGATGGTCTGGGCGAAACTGCCCGGCTTTCCATGCAGCGCATTATAGTATAAAAGTTATTCTAATCATTCAAATTTCCTACTGCAATTTTATCCTACGCATTCAAAGCGAAAACCTTCGCTTTATGATTGTAGATGTACATTTTGAATGTATTTGTGAGTGCAATTAAAACAAAAGATAAAATATAAAGCTGACATCTCTCATCGCTGTCTAGCGTTGTTCGAGGTTGCATTGTAATATGCCGGCAATTCAAACATTGTTCGTGTAAAAAGGACCAAACGCAGTAATTTCGACTACGAAGGCTCTCTTCGGAAAGGGCCTGTAAGCAACGTTACAGTATAGATAATGTAGATAAGGCACATGCCTCCACGCCTTTGTGTTTCAAGGGCTCTGGCGAGACACTAGTGCTCCAGGTAATTTTACCATCTTACATATCTTTTATAATGCATCATTCTCTGACGATGGATTTTATTGCTCATAGAACATGTCATTATCATCGACATAGTCTTATAACAAATAGATTTTACGCACTCTAGAGCGACTATTTTTAAGGCCCCTTTACAGCCACGTCACATCAACCTCATTGAACTCATAACAACATTGCGAATTCATCAACACTGGCTTGGCGCTCTTTGGCCATACCTGGCCCTTGCGCCAATAAAAACCAAACATTCATTCATTCAATATAGATAAGGAGACCGCACTTCTCCACTAAGGAACGACCACACGATTGCTCTTGGCGTTGAAGTTCATTATATAAACCATCAGTGAGATTATAGAAACTTTTTCGGACTAGAAGATGTTTGCTCCGCTTGAGTAGCGGTTTGAGTTAGACCTATTCCCTCGGAATTTTGGTCAGGGACCACTACGTGGTCTTTTTTGATATCTTCCTGCACGCTGCGTCCTTGTCGTTAGGTCCCACTTTCCAGCACACTTGAAGGCAGTGTAAGTTCATCCCGTTTGCACTGGGCATCACGCGTTTGAATCGTGTAATGTAGACCACAGCAACGAGGTTATAAGATTCTCCCACAGTGAAGACGACAATCCTGTGGTGCTGTCACTGTCATGGGTTCGCGGGAAGAAATATTTTGGGTATAGTGTACTTAGGTGTCGTTTATCTGTACGAGAAAGGGCTTCACAAGTAGTAAAAAATGGGTTATACCTAGCGTCCTTTCAACCAGACATCTTTGTTAGTTTACAGTGAAACGTAATGCCAATATGCAATTGTTGGGGTCAACTACAGACCAAACCACACTTAATGCCTTGAAGGCGTGCTGCCCCCTGTGATTTCGTCGACAGATGCAGGTGCCACCCTGACGCTTATCCTTTCTTGGTTAAGTTTCTACTTGTGATATTAATGATGCCAAATACGAGATGCCACTGCGGTACATTATTTATTATAGCATTCAGCTGCCGAAGTCAGATTTTAGGCACGATCCTCGCAAAGTGCCCGTGTTCGAGCATGCACAGGACTATTCGTAGCGTTGTTCCGTTAATTTGGTCTCGAAAAACATTAACTGATGATTACGATACCCGGAATTGCGAAATTTGAGCGTACCGCGTTTGACGGTGGTCGCCAGAGACCCCCGCTCGCTCATCCAACATGCAAACCGCATGTTAGCCGGTCGGGTGGCTTCCGCTTCGCCCCCGTCGCGTTCGCGCCGCACTCGCCGCACTATTTTTTCGCGAGCACTGTTATGAAACGACGCTTGAGAGTAAGAGACATGCTTTCCTCGCCCTCTTTATCCTCGACGCAAGCGAGCAGCGGCGCGCCGGCGGTGGCCATGCCGTGATAGCAGAGCGCAGCTGCTGCCTGGCCGTTTGTACAGGCTTGAAGTTTTTTGACCAAGACTGTACCTGGTAGTTGATCAGGCCACTACGCTGAGTGGCGCAGTTCACATCCGAAAGCCGTGTAAGTGGCAACGGCCTTGCATAACCGGCGGCTTCCAATTGGTCATCTATATAATCAGCCTGCAGGACGGCCAATGCAAGAACAGGGGAACACTGCACAAGGGATGGCTAACATTTAGGTGTTTTTTTAATACAGAGAAGTGCATACATGGTCACAAGAGGCAACACTGCTATGTACAAAAATACTTTGGTAATCCTTAAAATAGCCACTACACCAAATCTGATAGTTTCACCTAATTCTGCTTTTCAAACGCATCATTAGCAAGCAGTTAGGGACCCGCAGGCCTGCGTGATGGACGATGACGCGCACTTTGATGGGTGCCTGAAAGCAAGGGGAAAGCGAAGTGTAAACAATTCATGAGTCAAGAACGGTTCCACGGGAACACGCTGACATTCTGAGCATCTGGTATTTCTGCTATCTCATGCAGAGAATAACCTTTCATTCCATCTTGACGTCATTCTCCTCTGGGCGTGAACTACAGCTCTGGCATGCGCTGCTTTGCCGGGTTTCTGTGAGTCAGTCAAAGAAAATGATCGGAAAATGTAGGTACACACAAAATATGCATCTGCATTTTTTTTTATTCGGGGGCCTCGGCAAATCAACATTTTTTTAGAGCTGCCACCTTCAATTGGATTACCACCATCCCTACTACCATAGAGGGTAAAATGCATTGCATTGAATATTAAACCCTACATAGTTGTTCCCTTGCTTCCAGTCGTGCCACGTCAACCAGTTGCCAAATTACTGTGCGCGCTTAAGAAAACAGTGACATTCGGTTCAATGATTTGAATACATAGAACGGAATAGTATGTAATCATACGCATAGTGTAAACAGAAAATTGGTTGTCATTTCTCGCGCAAGAATGGCAAACGGAAGTTTATTTTTGCACTTTGCAGTGGCTTAGGTCGGTATTTTCTTAAATTTACCGTTCTACGCTTGCAATACACAAAATTAGAAGCGCCACATATTGTCATTGGAGGTTTGATAGTTATTTCTACGACATAAATCGCTATCGATATGCAGATTTATTACTGTAAATGCGGAAAATGATGCACAAGAGCTCCAATGAGGAGCACTGAAACCGACCAGAATTTTTTTAAAACCACAGCCCAATATTATACTCATTATTTTATTATCCGAAAGGAATACATCAGCAAGGATGGATGCCATAGACAAGGGATTTTCATCAGCTTTCATCACTTGGAATTTTTTCTGGTGCAAGAAATCTCGGTAAAGGAAACTGTTTTAAATAAAGTGGCCGAAATGAATTCAAACACCAAATCCGGAGCATCGCGCTACACAGCACAGCATTGGAGCACCCGAATAATTCATTTTTCGGCATACATAAGAAACACATAACGTAGAATTGCTTTCCAAATTTTTTAGCGTTAATGTATGGCCGTAATTATGGTTCAACTGGCCGGTCGGTAGTTTGTCGGTCGCTGGGTTGGTCGGCCGGTCGGTCAGTCAGTCCGGTCCAGCCAGCCCAGCCCAGCCCAGCCCCGCTAGCTAGTTAGCTAGCTTCTATTTGCAGGAAAATCACACCATTTTGCGGGTGGCAGAGACTAAAGGCATGTTTCCCTGACGAGTCTTCTGCCCCCGTAACAAAAGGAGGAGCCTACAGCAGTACAGCAGAGCTGGTACAAAAAAGAGAAACTGCATTACAAATACTACACGCATACATCCTACACAATATGGCTGTACTTAAACACCATTGACAGTTTCTTAAAAAAAAATCACATTGAAGATTCACTCATTTCACAAAAACACGTAAAGGGAAGTGAACAATTGAAACGGAAATTTACATTTATCATTGTTGCTTAACAATTTCAACGGTAAACAAAATTGCCCGCAGTTCACGTTGAAACGTTTTTCTGGGTAGGCAGAAATCCAAAATAGAAGCACAGTTATTTAACATGTCTATTACCTGATATTCCAGAACTTGTTTTCCATTATTTGTTCTGGCTTTTTAAATTCTGCGTTTGGGGTTGCTGATATTATAGTGCGCCAAGAGAAGTGTGTAAATACTGCGGAGTTTCTTTTTATATGTTCTCTGTGCTAGTATCCATAAATAGACTTTATTTGCAGGTAAAACATAAAATCTAGGAAAAAGTGGTTACATCGGCAACAGTCTAATGGGGCCGGTGTGGTTCGCAAAAATCCAGAGGACGCGTTTTTGCAGCAGTTGTAGCCTATCATAGTTCCCTTTTGTCGTTGTTCCCCAGACCAGAATGCCATACAAAAGTTTAGAATAGAACAGGGTGTAATATAGTGATTGCTTTAGCCAAAGAGGTAGAAGAGGAGCTATTTTTCTAATACATCCCATAGAACAGACTTCGCGAGTTCGGAGAGCAGATGATTGACATGAGTGGTCCAAGACAACTCTTCACTATACCATACCCCAAGGAACTTTTGCACACTTACTTGTTCTATGTTATGTCCTCTGTACTTTAAGTTAATCATATTTCTATGCTCATAGATTGGCTTCAATATCATTTACTTTGTTTTTAGTGCATTCAACTGAAGTTTCTTTTGTTGCAACCACGTGGATAAATCATTTAAATACAGATTGGCCTATTGTTCGATGTCATGCAGTGTTCTAAATGTAAAGAATAAAGTAGTGTCGTCTGAAAACATGGTTATCGTGGATGTTCTTTGTAGTTCCGTAATGTAATTCACATACAAGAGGTAAAGTAACGGGCCTAATATCGAACCTTGCGGGACACCTAGTTTAATGTCAAGCTGTTTTGAAGAAGTACAGTCTATTTTAACAAACTGACGTCGAAACGATAAGTAGCTCTTGATAAGGTCCAATGCGATACCTCGAATTCCATAGCAATCTAATTTTATAGCTAGGATTTCGTGGTCAACGGAATCAAAAGCTGTGTGCACATCAAGAAATATTCCAAAGGTGAAGAGCTGATCTTCAAAATTTCTGATTATTTGCTGCTTGACGGCAAGAAGAGCGTCCTGAGTTGTCTTATTTTTCTGAAAACTACACTGTGAGGTTGATACTATATGATACTGGGTTAGATACTTTGACAGCCGGTTATTGATTGGCAATTCGTAAATCTTTGCAAACACCGGTAGCACGGAGTGTGGCCGGTAATTTGTAATGTCGGTAATGTCGTCAGTTCTATGTCATTTGTGTATTGTAATTACATTGGCCAGTTTTAATTTATCTGGGAAGACTCCCGTAGAAAACGTGAAGCTAATGAGATTGGCTCAGATTGGGCTGATAATTAATGACACTCGCTTTACAGGTTCAACTTTAATTTCATCATGCCCACTTGCCACATCATTTTTAGGCGTATAATAAGACCATTGATTTCCATTTCGGTAACGGCATCCATAAAGAATAGGTCTACTCGACGAGAAGGTTAGTAGAGCCCACTTTGTTGAACAGACGGTTGGGGCACTGCTGCATTAATGAAATACTCGTTAATTTCTTATGCTAACGTCTTGCCTTCTATAGAGTCGTTGATTACTATTTGGTCAGCCCTAACCGGTGATGGGTTTATGCCAGTAAGGTACTTTACCTGTCTCCAGATCTTTGCCGGATCCGTTCTTATCCTGGCAAACATTGCTTCATAATATGCATGTTTGGCTTTCTTCTTATCAGCGTTTCATTGCTATATTTTTTTGAATTCTTTGAACAAGTCACCGTCTTTGCATTCTATGAATTTGTGGAACATATTTTTTTTCTTTATGCGTTTTAGTAAGGCGGTGTCCAGCCAGGGCTCTTTAATTTTCCGATTGCATTTTTTGTACTCTGTCAGTGGAAATGCATCATTGTAGCAACTAAGAAAAACCCGAAGAAAACGTCATACGCAGAATTTGCATCCTGCTGTAAATACACATTTGACCAGTCATCCCGCTCGATTAACGAATGAAAATAGCTTAATGAGGAGTCATTCACCACCCTATGTTCAAGCCTGCTGCGTATAATGTTCGCGGTTAGGGTGTGTTGTGTGGCAAATAATATAGGCAGGTAGTCACTGATGTCGCATGATATAGCTCCTGCTTTGAAATATGATGCGTTCATGTTTGAAACACATATATCTATAGAAGTAGAACTTTGTGAAGTAATTTGCGTTGTCATACAAATAGCATTTTCGCACCCATAAGAGGATAAGAGATTCATCAAGTCACGCGCAGAAGATTCGTCGGCCAAGGTGTCGATGTTTACATCTCCCAAGAGAAAAAACTGCTTAGTAGTATTATTACAATAGATTATTACATTTTCTAAATGTTGTAGGAAATGCTGCTTGTATCCAGTCGGTGGTCTCTACAGGTCAGCAACTAAAGACGTGCTGGTTTCCACCGTTAGGCACTCTATATCCCTATTCATAACTGTACACTCACCAAAAATATGATATGCGTACTTTCGTTGTAGATAAACAATCAGGCCACCACCTCTACCAGTTCTGTCTAATCGTATTGGCATGTAATCAGTAAAACTATGGGAAGGCTCATCTTTGCTTCACCATGTTTCTGTGAACAATAATGCGTCAAAATTAACTTGCTGGCATTTTAGCCAAATGTCCACCTCATCTTGTTTGTTCCTCTTGCCATGGGCATTTAAGTTTAATACGGAAAAAGATGGATGTAAATAACGAAGATTTGATTTTAGTGTGGACGATTGAGTAATGTAAGAGGCTGAGTTGAGCATTATATTGATTAAACGAAAAACCCGGACCATTACAATGACGTCTAGGATTATTTGATTGCGAGAACTATATTCTTTGTTTGCAATTCGAATGGCATCGCTCAGTTCATCATTTCGTTCCAAAATTTCAGCCGAGCAGACCCAGACGTATTTCCATCCGGCCATTTCCATCCGGCCTTTTCCATCGGGCAGCACCAAGAAGTTGCTTGTTCTGTCATGTTAAGTACTCATTCACGTAAGTGGTAGTGGTGCCTGTGCCCTCACATCCCTCATGTTTATATCACAACTTCTTTTTTTTTACTTGGCAAGGAACGTTTGAATGTTTGAAACCTCTGATGCTAATGTTAGCTTTTGTTCTGTACGTGTTATAGTCACTTGCTGTACGTCTTTTTTCCTACACGTCTCAGACTAAGTGTCTTCAACATTTTATCGAATGCTTCACTGCCACGTCTTCTGCAGCAAGCGGGGAAGAAAACATTCCGGTGAAGGAAGAATAAGTTTTGGCACGCAGCATTTTCCACGTGGTTCCAAACTAGATGTTATTCAAAGGCGCAGTAGCGTGGTCAGTGTGGACGAGACTTCAGGTTAGTTGATGAAGTAGGTTTTACTTGTCTAGGCTTGACAAGTATGTTCTTACGAAATATGAACACTATCATAAGCAGGAACTCCTCAAATTTTTTAGGTGTCCAGTTCACTTAACATTTCCTGAAACGGCGTTCAAGCAGCTCGTGAGCCTTTCAAAGCTGACGCACAGCCCATGAGACTGCAGATTACAGTCACCTCAGCTCGGCTCAAGCTTGTCCAAATCCACATTATTTGCGTTTAGTCGGTCAATCGAACATGAAATATTCGCACTGTCAGCACTTTCAATCACGGCTTGTGCTTCATTTACGAGACGTGTATTCATATGGCGTCGTGCCGTTCCCTGTTCTTTGAGGACTTTGAGGCTGTTCATCTTGCCTTTCAACAATCTGTGACTTCGCTCGCCTTCTCAGATAGACACCGATTAGGCGTCTTATTACGTCGAAAGACAACGGCACATGGCCTAGTCACGTCATCCCGTCTCTCTTTCGGTGGAGGTTTCCACGTTCCTTACGACGTGCTGTCTGCCCCTTCATAGTTTCAGACGAGCACTCCAGGCATGTACTGTCTCGGCGAGTACTACCGGCGGGTTTCGGAACCAGTTTATAAAAGAAATGGTCACGGCCTAGGTAGAAATACAACTGCATTTCCATTATTTACACTAATTATTTCGAATGTAATCCATGGCAGACACTTCCTTGCTTGATTGCTTGTTTGCTCTGCTTGTTTGCTCTGCTTTGCTTCCTTCCTTGCTTGCTTGCTTTGCTTACTTGTTTTGCTTGCTTTGATTGTTTTACTTGCTTGCTGTTTGCCTGCTTTGCTTTGCTTTGCTTCCTTTGCTTTGTTTTGCTTGCTTTGCTTGCTTTGCTTGCTTTGCTTGCTTTGCTTGCTTTGATTGCTTGCTTCTTTGCTTGCTTGCTTCCTTGCTGCACCAGGGCACGTACACAGTACGGGGAATTGGCCAAGAAGCCGATAGTTAAAAGGAAAACAGTTATAGAAAACAAGGGTTTTTTTAAATCAGAGAAACTTAGCAGGTAATAAGTTTTAATCAATCTAATTGGAATTTTGTAAATAAATAAATACTATTTCACTAAATGAAGGTAAATTGGAATTTTGAAATACAATAAGTAGTAGGTCGCTAAATTAACTAGGTATTCTCCTTGTGTCACCAAGGAAGTCCCATACGGCCCTGAATACGTACCTGTGGCTAATAATACCCGATGTATTCGCCCCAGATGAGATAATGTTTTCAGGGTTTAAAGCAATGTCTAATTTTTTGATTCAATTCCAAAGTATTTCTTTCTGTGGATTGTGAATAGGCAACAAGTTAATAAAAATGATCAATGGTTTCCGGTTCCTTGCAGAAATAACAGAGAGGGGCCAGCGCCTGACTAGAGCTGTGCAAACATGTATGTGTATCGGTTGAAGAAAATGCAGGGAAAAGACTCATATGAGGGGATCCATTAAAGGCAGAGGCAGCAGTTCAAGGTAGGTAGAGAAGGTTAAAGTGATTTATGCAAGAATGCTAGAAGAAAAAGCATTGCTAGCTTACCTGAGCAACTCAAGCAGGCTATGTGGCGATTTGTCGGCGCTCCATTTTAAAATGGATGTCAATAAATCATCATCGTCATCCTCATGATCTGGGGCTGATGACGTATAACACGCACCTCCTCCTCTCTTCCAGCCACGCTGCACCTCTGTTCCCATGCCCGCGGCACTTTTCCTCTCTCGTGATGTTAGGTGCCTGCAATCCTGCCTCCTGCGTGGACATCCTGTCCACTCCTCTCCCTTTTGCCTTAACAAGCCGGCATATGGCTCTTCGTTCGCAATACTATTCTATAGCTGATACAGGAATAATCAAAGCCAATGCTACAGCTTAGGTATTGTGTTTTTTTTAAACTTTAGCTTTTTACAGCTCCACAATTGGCGGCATCTGTAGTGGTGGGGTGATTCCGGAGAAGCTGAAGTCTACAGTTTCCATGGGTATTTGCCGTTGGGCATGAGCCGCTGGCTATGTTGTCATGCCCCAGCGTATGTGCCTACAACAACACGAAGTCATCATCTGGCCTCCATCATCATCTTTACACAATCGCCATCATGCGATCTCACACCATCGTCGTCTTTAGTATTTTTTTCGGTTCTTGTTTTACATTTGCCACGCCATCGTCGTCAGACCACTGTCGTCCTACAGTCAACCTCACGCCTTCTTGGTCAGGCCATCGTCGACATGGAGTCGTCGCTATACCGTGACTGATACAGAGTGGCTGCTAAAACAGCTTTTGTCATAAATCTGTCTTCACGCTATTGTCATCACTCATCCATCGTCATTCGATTGTCGCGATGCTGTCGTCGACATACCACGTTCGTTATTTCATTGACGTTATTCCTTCTTGGTGAAAAGGTAGACAAAACCCTGGGCACAACGCCGACCAAAGTAAAATTTGAAAGAAAGGAAGGCGGTGGTTTTGTCTGCCTTTTCACCATGTTCCATCCCGACCAGACTAGTTTCCGTGAAACACTGAACTTTATTATTCCTTCTTCATTCCATGGTAATGATGTTGCCGTCAATCATCATTATGACACCGTTGTCTTGACATCGTCGTCATACAGATGCCATCTTGTACTTGTCATAATGCCAACATGCCGTCGAAGTTGTTCCATGCATCGTCGTCATTTGAATCTGGTCTTACGATCGCCATCGTGACCTCGTCGTCGTACATTGGTTGTGTACATCATCGTCATACGCTCGTCGTCATTTCATCTGGATGCTCGAACATAGGAAAGGAGTGTAGCATAGATTTTGAAAACGAGAACGATATAAGGTATCGTTTTCACTTAACCGACATGAAAGAAGCTCGACCTTTAGACTATCAAGTGGTTCAACGCGCTCGACATTAGGAGCAAAAAGATTTAGCATACACCACAGCTAACTCCTGAACGTTCCTGTTACACACTGGCGAAATGCGAAAACACCCGTGTACTCAGATTTGGGAGCACGTTAAAGAACCCCAGGTGGTCGAAATTTCTACGGTCGTCACCTACGGCATGCCTCATAATCAGAAAGTGGTTTTGGAATCTAAAACACCATATTTTTTGTTACACACTGTTAACCACTCTGTCAGTTAAAATATGTTTCGAAGGCGTCGTCTGTCAATGTTCACTGACACCCCTATGTAACTCTCCAGCCAAGCCCTAGTGTAATAAAATGCACCTATGCTATCTGTTCTGCAAAGATTGCCATTACGTCCATTTACGCTTACGACGTTCGCGTTCAGATCCCCTCATATCTATCTATCTATCTATCTATCTATCTATCTATCTATCTATCTATCTATCTATCTATCTATCTATCTATCTATCTATCTGTCTATCTAGCTATATATATATATATATATATATATATATATATATATATATATATATATATATATATATATATATATATATATATATATATATATATATATATATATATATATATATATATATATATATATATATATATATATATATATATATAGACTATCGAATGTTCATTTATTTGGGCACTTGAACGTAAAAGGCCGTCAAACCGTAGGGAAGGAGATGGCAAAGGTAGGAAACTGATAAAAAATATATAAGACTTCTTCGTACGAATCAGTTTGTGCGTCAGTAGCATTGACGTGGACGCATCATGGTACCATAAAAAGATACTAGCTTGTTTTTGCGGTCGAGCACGTACGCTCCCAAAAAGTACACGCAGCACTGTTGTTCACTGGCTACGTAGCATATTGATACCTAGACCTTATGCTGAAAAGAACTTCAGGAAATGTTGTTCTGCGTCCTAACGGTCAGACAATGTCGACGAACTCATGTCATGGTTTTGATATGAATCTTAATATTAAAATGAAATACGTCAGAAGTGCCTACGAACCTTCACCTTTGCAAGTATAATCCTTCTCAGCGCAGGAAGCGTGCTGTAGAATTTTAAAATCTTCGAAGTGTAGTGTTAAGGTTATTGCCGTAAAGGAGAATATGCCTATGGTATTTACTGTCTGAAAACGCGAAGACTCAGTGTTTTTTTGCTACTAAAGTATCTGTTCGTTGTATGAATTCTGTAAAACCTTTATTGTCTTTACACAATTATCATTACACTTGTTATTTCTATACGCTATTATATTTACTTCCTGCCAAGTTACCAGAAGTATGCCTTGTGCTGGACATTTCGTTTTCTCTCTGTTGTGCGCTTTGTTTTTGCCCAGCAGCGCCTCCTGCCGTCAACTGAGGGGTTCCCGTATACAGACTGAAGCGTTTTCTGCACTGCATCCAGCTAGCTGAGGCCAGGACTGCCGCACGTGCAACATACGTGCAAGAGAAAAACACTTTTATGTAGCACGTATTGAGCAACAGTATCGGAAATTTTTCATGTCGCTGTACAATTTTTCAAATTGACACATTTAATCTGATTATAATATTTGAGAGGTTGAATAATTAATCAACCACCTCCAAGTGGTGGCGAACAACGTTACCTTGGTTTTCTTCAGCCACGTTGCATTTGCATATCTTTAAATCTTCGTCCATGATAGTTGGCACATCATGTATCTGTTTGTATACATGTATATCAAAACGTGGGTTTCTTAACAGGCGAAGCAAATTGGAGGTCCTCTGTACTTCTCGTACTGTTTCTCCAACGGTTAAATGTGACGTCGGTGAAATGTGCTCGCATCGCATTCCAAACTTAATGCACACCTTTAGACGCCTTGTGCTCTTTTGTTGGACGTAAATCGCTCTTTTGTTGGACGTAAATGTAATGATCACTTGGCACCAAAATTTATTCATTCGAAATGTTACAGACCTCTCTACAAATAGTTCAATGATATTTTCTTAGCTTTCTTCTAATGTTATATTTGTGAATATTGAGGTGAGGACTCATAAAAGCTCACTATGCTGCTGCGCTAAGATGCCTGAAGTTTCCGAGAACGTAGATATGGCGCTACTCTTAAAAAGTTTAGTTTTCTGCCTGGTCCTCGTTTTGTCTGTTCACTGGTGCTACGGAGTCAAAATAGATATCACAAAGGTGAGGCCATCCTTACCTAAAGATGTTTAAAATATTGTTACCAGAAATTCACAGTACGCAATTGCTCTACCATACTCGGCGTCACGCACCCGTCCACCTTTTCTTTTACATATGGGTTCTTTTACATATGAAAGCGTATTGACCTCACTCCCTGCTTTGTATGCTACAGTGGCGCTTTGCGGCAATGCCGCTTCTGCAGGCGTAATCTTTAACGGGAAACGCTTTCGGAGAAACCTATGTGGCAAGGCTTGCTTTCTGGTTGTTTTTATTCATTCCCACACACGTATGGCGCCGCGGATGTGCGGGTGTGGGTGCCTTGTTGTGGTGCTGCAAGAAACCCAGCGGCCCACGCCTTCCGCTGTGGTTCGTTGAGCTTTTCGCCGCGGAGATGAAGGAATCCCGGGATCCTAGTCATACAGAGCTTCGCTGTGACACGTACATAGCCCGGGAAAGTGCGTGATGTCCAGAAAAATTCTAACATATTACATATCGATGATATCATTCATGAATGGAACGGTCTCACTCTGCTTCTGGTTATCAATGTTAAAGATATCTAGCTCGGTTGGAATTGTTGTAATTATGTTGTTTTCGACTTATTTGTGTCTCAAATCATTTTACCGCCAAAGTTTGTCGATAGTTCATGGTCTACTGAGTAAAGCATTGGACTGATGTGCCCAAATAACCGCATTAGCCCCACCTATGGTACAAACTTCGGTCAATATGTAGCATTGGCTAAGTGCTAATCTCCAATAAGACTCATTCACGTCAACTTCGGTAACTTCCGATGTTCTGCGTTGTATTCACGGCTCTTCAATGCGCCTGTTTCATTAGAATTTGGACCACTTGGTATGTGCGGCTAAGAATGTGCCACTGTTTATTCACAAGAAAAAGCATGTAAAATATAACCTGTTCAGGGCGGGATCGCACCCGCAATATAACCTACAGTCTTGTCAGAATATATGGTCAGCCAAGAAATGGCGGTGCCACTATACATGGCGCAGCGTTCTCATTGGCGAAGCGCGTAAGGTGACTCCTGCTGCATGCATGCCATCACACATGGCTCTCTCGGCGTTGACAATGACTACGATGTGAGAATGACATCGACAATGCGGTGTCTCGCTGCGCGGCTTCAATCCAAATCGCATTAACGTCAGAAATATTTTTGAGATGAGCTCAGCCAGAAGTTTTTGCTAATTTTCTTTCGCTGTTTTTATTTCAGTTCTTCAACACAAGCGAGAGAATCTGGACATTATATTCTAACACTACAAGGAACATAACCTGTGTAAACGACAGAACGACGCATTACACCCCCAGAGAAGTTACAATAAATAGGACATTTGTAATCGACGGCAACAAGTGAGTCAAACAACCACATAGCTTTGGGAGAAATACCCTTGAGTTTTAAGAGAAAGATTATTTCTGTCGAAACCTGTTAAGTTCACATGAGATCGTTATATAAAAAATTAATCAGCACCACCATGCCCTTCTCTTAACGTAAATATGTTAGGGTGGTTCGCAGGGCTACAACCAATGATGTCCTTACACAACCATTCGATTTTATTTCGTGTCTTTTATCAATAACGAGTTATTTAATTTTTGCACATCTGCGTAAAGGATGACATGTGATTAATTGAGTAATATGGTCTTTTCTTTCACAATAACTGAAGAGATAGACATTACATGAAATACCTTCTAACAGGGAATAAGCCATTTTGAAATATAAATAACTGTAGGTCGCAGCGCAGTGGCACAATAAAAAATGAGCAGTCTCTGCGATAGGGCTTTATAATAAAGATACATGGTTACAAGTAGCGCTAGATTTACGGGCAAATAATGAACAAATAACTGCTAGGCGTTGTCCGCACATTGTGTTTCCGTCTACTCTGATGTATCAAGAGGCGCCACAGTCAAACCACCTTTAAAACCGTGCACACTTATTAAAAACTCCTGCTGGTGAATTTTTCTCTGAACGAACATAAAATTTGGGTAACACGTCATTTGCTGCATTGCGTAGCAAAGGTAGGCGGTTGGCATGCAAGGATGTACAACCCAAGCGCAAGAACTCTCGTATTACGAGAATTGGCTGCATGCGAAAGACGGAACTATTTTTCAAAAAAAATATTAGAACTCCGCAAGGAAGAAGTCGGTGTGGGCAGGAAGGAGCGGCTACGATGCGGGCGTTCCAAATCTATCTTTGCTTCTCGATGCAGATGGTATCGATGTGCGTCCCCGGCGAGCCAAAACCACAGCCTGATGCGTCATCAGACATTTGGTGCCGCTTACCCCTGCGCAGCCCTGTGCTGCAGCCAGAACAATGTTGCCCGGCCACATCGAAGGACAACGCTTGGACCGTCACGGCTTTTCCCATGGATCCGGCATCGCCATCGTCCCTGACATCATCGGATCAACTGCCTTTAAAGACCGGGCTCTCATCGTTCGTCTTCAGTGGGCAGGAAGGAGCGGCTACGATGCGGGCGTTCCAAATATATCTTTGCTTCTCGATGCAGATGGTATCGATGTGCGTCCCCGGCGAGCCACAACCACAGCCTGATGCATCATCAGACATTTGGTGCCGCTTACCCCTGCGCAGCCCTGTGCTGCAGCCAGAACAATGTTGCCCGGTCACATCGAAGGACAACGCTTGGACCGTCACGTCTTTTCCCATGGATCCGGCATCGCCATCGTCCCTGACATCATTGGATCAACTGCCTTTAAAGACCGGGCTCTCATCGTTCGTCTTCAGTGGGCAGGAAGGAGCGGCTACGATGCGGGCGTTCCAAATCTATCTTTGCTTCTCGATGCAGGTCAGTCCTGGCCCTCCTTTGCACTGTAAACGCTCTAGCAATACTAGCTTGCTGCTCTTTCTATGCCCACACACCATGTTCAGCATTGTTTGTGACTGTGCTTATGTCATGAAACTTTTGCTTTTGGGGGGTGATGTCGAAATGAATCCCGGACCTCCGAAGGAGGACCCTAGCAAAACTTCTAACGAACTTCTTTCTTTGATGAAGACACTTACTGCTAAAATAGACAAAAATCATGCAGAGGTGCTCTCAGAACTTTATACAGTAAAGGAAATTCGGATGAATCTGGAAAAGCAAATGACAGATTTATATGACAGGTTGACAGCTGTTGAAGAAAAATTAGAAGCAACTGAAAAGTGGGCCGAGGTGGAAGTTGCCCGAGCAGTGACTGAGGCTGTGGGTAGGGAGACGGCCGGCATTTACAGTCGTTTCGATGAATTCGAAGATCGGTCAAGGCGCGATAACTTGATATTTTATGGCGTCGCTGATGACGGGACAGAAACGTGGGCTGCTTCTGAAAAAAAAGTGCGGGACATAATTTCTTCAGCGCTCAACATGGAACTGTCGAATGAGGCCATATCTCGCGCCCACAGACTGGGAAAGTTTTCGCCAAATAAATTCCGTCCGATAATAACTAAGTTCACTAGTTTTAAAACAAAAAGCGAAATATTTTCCTCAAAATCCCAAATGAGAACGACAGGTATCACTGTAAGTGCAGATTTTCGCATTTCCACCCGCACAGCCCGCAAAAAACTAATCGAGTTTGGAAAAGCTAGCGGTGAACAATTTTCAGTACGCTACAATAAATTGATAATCAAAAAGAAGGCTTATATGTACCACCCATCTACTAACAGTGTCTGTGAGATCGAGTCCGGAATCGAGGCTGATGAATCATCCTTGCATCCTTCTCAAGCCGCTGTTCGATCTTCTGCGCGCATGACACACCTCCGGCATAGCTAAACTCGAACACACACCGCCTTGCACCTGATATTAATCTGCTCTTTTCTAACATTCGTAGTGTTGTAAATAAACGTGATGACATATCTTCTTTAATCGATACATGCACTGCCGACATTGTCACTTTGACAGAGACCTGGCTAACGTCAAAAATATCGAACAAAGAAGTATTCGAACGCCAAGAACAATATTGTATCTATCTGTGTGACCGTGGCACAAGATTAGGTGGTGGCGTGTTTATCGCAGTGGCCGACAGGCTCAATTCGTTTCTCATTCCTCTTTCTTCCGGTTCAGAAGCAGTTTGTACAGGAATTAGAATAAACCACCGTGATGTTATTTTTTGCGCATGTTATAGGCCACCGAGCGCTTCCTCTACGTTTTGCGCTGAACTTCATGACCTGCTTAATACCACCGTAACAAGGTTTCCACACTCACCCATTTTCCTGATGGGGGATTTCAATTACCCCAACATAAACTGGTCCTATCCTGTGCCAACTGTATCCGACTCATCCACTGATAGCAAGGCATTTCTCGATTTGTGTTTTGATTTTCATCTTACTCAGCTGATTACTCAACCTACGCGAACTACAGCAACCAGTGCTAACATCCTTGACTTAGTTTTCACTACCGCTCCGGATCTTGTCAATTCTTTAAGTATTTTGCCAGGGCTTAGCGATCATTCTTTTATTCACTTCCAGCTGAAGGAAAACGTCAACCGTCCCAATAGCAAACAAAAACACATTCGAGACTACAGTGCAGCCGATTACGCATCAATGAACACACAACTTGAAGCTTTTGTAGAAGAATATATGCCGGACTTTTACACTCGGAGCGTTGAACAGAACTGGTCGCTCTTTAAAAATAAAGTTAATGAATTAGTGCAAAAATACATACCCCTCCGAGTTGTCCTTTGTAACCATCGAGCAGCGTGGTTTAATGCATCCCTAAAACGTATCTTGAACAGGAAGAAGCGGCTGTTTCGCCAAACTAAAAAACAGAACACAATTGATAGCTGGCGTGCGTATCAGCAGGTTACTTCACTGTTTAAAAACGCAGTCAAAGAAGCTAAACGCGTTTTCTTTTACAGTACACTTCGATCTCTGCTTACTGAAAATACTAAAAAAATTTGGAAAACTGTGAAGGGTTCCGAATGTAACACAATATCGTTAACTGATGTAGATGGTGCTGCTGTTCCACAAGAAGAATGTTGTTCTGTACTCAATGAACCCGCCGTGGTTGCTCAGTGGCTATGGTGTTGGGCTGCTGAGCACGAGGTCGCGGGATCGAAACCCGGCCACGGCGGCCGCATTTCGATGGGGGCGAAATGCGAAAACACCCGTGTGCTTAGATTTAGGTGCACGTTAAAGAACCCCAGGTGGTCAAAATTTCCGGAGTCCTCCACTACGGCGTGCCTCATAATCAGAAAGTGGTTTTGGCACGTAAAACCCCAAATATTATTATTATTCTGTACTCAATGAAGTGTTTTCTAAATCATTTTTAATAACGTGTTGCCCTGTGCCTCTCTACCTGAAATTGTTAAGATGAAGTTTCCTCCGATGGAGCCCTTGTTAATTGATTACGATGGTTGGTGTCGTGAACTTGATTCGTAAGTTAAAGATTTCGTCATCGTCAGGAATAGACGATATTAACTCTAAATTTTTGAAAAATACTGAAGTGTACTCATCCATAATTTTGTGCAACATTTCTTCGCAATCTATTCTGTCGTGCTCACTAACAAAAGACTTTAAAGTCGGCAAGGTGGTTCCATTATGTAAGTCTGGCGACGTGCATTCACCTTTAAATTACAGGCCAATTTCTCTAACAAGTGTGCCATGCAAAATTCTAGAGCATATAATATACTCTAATCTCATCAACTTCCTAGAAACAAATTCATTTTTTTCATCTCGTCAGCATGGGTTCCGTATATCATTTTCCTTTGACACCCAACTTATTTCCTTTACACATGACATCTGTGCTGCGTTGGATTATGGATTTCACATTGACACCATCTTCTTAGTCTTTTCTAAAGCATTTGATCTCGTCTCTCACCAATTACTTTGTCTAAAATTAAATACACTTAACATTGACCGTAACATTATCTCATGGATTGAACACTTCTTATCCAATAGAACACAATTTGTCTCAGCTAACAATTTTGACTCTTCACGTTGTCCTGTCAGTTCCGTGGTGCCGCAAGGTTCCGTTCTCGGGCCTTTCCTTTTTCTCATTTATATTAATGATTTCCCTAACTGCGTAGCGTCCTCCATAAGGTTGTTTGCAGACGATTGTGCAATTTACAGAGTAATATCATCAAATTATGACACTCTAACACTACAATCCGGTCTAGACAAGGTAACTAACTGATGCGACACTTGGAAAATGCGACTTAACAGCCAAAAGTGCAAACTGATAAGGATTTCCCGCAATAATGCTTCGTCTAACCTATACAACTACTACTTGAAGAACTCTGTACTCGAAGAAGTCAGTTCCTATAAATACTTAGGCATCCACATAACATCAAATTTTTCCTGGCACACGCACATGAACCACATCACTAACAATGCTAACTGTACGCTTGGTTACCTCCATCGCAATTTCTCTATGGCACCCGCTAACTTGAAACTACTTCTATACAAAACACTAATACGTCCTAAGCTTGAATATGCATCTTCTGTATGGTACCCTGGCTTGGATTACTTAACAAATGCCATAGAATCTATACAAAATCGTAGCGCGCGGTTCATTCTTAATAACTATTCTCGGACATCAAGCGTAACATCTATGAAGGCTACTTTAAACCTCCCTCTCCTCTCATCCCGTAGGAAGTTAGCACGCTTATCACTGCTGTACAAAATTTATTATTACAATCCGGAATTAAAATGTGAACTTTTGTCCGAACCTGCATATATATCATCTCGTACTGACCATCGGCATAAATTGAGCGTTCCACACGGTCACACGAACCTATTTTTTATTCACTTATTCCCAAAACTACCACTGAATGGAATCATCTGCCGGCCTCAATTGTTAACATAACCGATACATCTGCTTTTAGAACTACTATTGAAGAATACTTTTGTTAAACCGCACTTTCTAATTTTTTTCTTGTTATTATACCCTGTTATCTGCACATGCTGTATATTTAGTTCCACTCCCTTCTGTAACGCCTTCGGGCCTTGATGGTACAATAAATAAATAAATACATTAGTCTTACTTTGAACGTTAATAAAATGAAATATTCAACGTTTCCATAAGGGGACGCTTTCTTGTCTACACTTCTCCGTAGCCACGTTGCCCTTCACCCTTTGACCAAATTCTCGCTCTCCGCATTCAAAGCGTGTTCTATAAAATGCATCTTCGATGATTGGCGATGCTGCATCTAGGAATAATAATACCGTTAAATCCATGAAAAAAAATCGTAGGCACAATGCACACATTCGAATCTATGGGAAGCATAAAAAGCTTCTCCGCATCAGTTTATCAATGCCCGCGCAATGCGTTGGTACGCATGGCCGCACAAGTCGGGCACGAGTTCTCTCAGCAATATCTTTGGTTATCAACATAGAGGCGAAGTACACGTATTTATGTTTAAATTTTTGGGCTGTAGGAGAACAGTGTCGTTGTCATTTCGCAAGATCGCACATTGGACGTCACGTGAGGTACTAGGGTAGGAAGGGACGGGGAGCCCAGAGAAAACGGAAGAGGAAAGAAATTTCGAAGAAGAAATAAAAAAAGCTTCGCCGTAACACATCTACGTGTTCCTATCATATGCGTCACAGTAGCATACCTAATCATCACAAATGGCAAGTGTGGGCACGTAACTGGTGACGGAGCTGTCATTTAAGAGGAAGCTTTAGCTAGAGGCTCCTGCTAAATACATAAGAAAGAAGAAATCAGGGAATGCCACGCCCCATTTTAAGGGTTTTATGCGTTTAAAAAAGACGGTTAATGTCTAGTGACTGTTGGAAGTTTACTATTTATTTAATCACGACAACGTTTGGAAAGCTTGTTGAAAACAGCAAATTTTCAGACACAGGAACATGAAGTTTACAAGTGTGTGTCGGCAACAAAACTATAATGTTACAATTCTGTACACTGCATTTAATGTTACATCTAAAGTGGACAAAATTATTTGTAGTATACATTGTGCCTCAAGTACACCACTACTCGATTATTAAGACTTTTGCAAAACGCTTGCACAATTTCTGAAACATTATTTAAGCTGTAACCGTCTATGCTAAATTTGCCCTCTTCTAAACAAAATTAAAACAAGTAAATCAAACCATTTCACGGAGTACGGAAAGACATAAACTATACGAAATAGGTGAAATTATTAGTGAATGGCACATCGAGAAACGTTCATCTCCTTACACGTGTTTTCCGGTAAATACAGTATCCCTTGCATCGAACAGATCGGCCAGCGTTCTTTTTCACGCTAATGCGGACAAGTTACTGTGAAACTAATTTTCTAATTCTCTTAATTTATGACCTCCAATATAAATGTGTCTTTGAACGGCACAATTTTTTTCTGAACAATCTTAGCCTTGCAGTCTGTATTGCACTAACTGCAACACCACAGCGAAGACAGGACAAAGATGAAGTATGCGCTTGTTCTGTCTGACTTGGTATGATGTTGCCCGCGTTTGCGAAATACGAATTGTAATATAACAACCAGCGATCCTATGAGCGTGTTGTAATAAAATTGGTTTGCTTGATTTTTTTCGCCTGCATAGGACATCATTCACTTTTCATGGCCGATTTCAATTCACCTACCCAGGCATTATTTTCAACACTATGCAAGTTCACCTACCAGGTAAATGAACTGGCTCATATCCTATCAGTTTTAGTGGCATGTTTAGGCCAGTATCGCTTGCAGATCAGTGAAAAACGGGTGATCAGAACAATGAGGCCAAACGCAGACCCTGTACCGTTAGCGTTCTGACGCGTAATATTATTCGCAAGAAATTGTTCTTGTCAACGATGGATGTATGCGTCATTCTTTGTGTGTCGTAGGGCTCTGTAAGTATAGTGCTGGATGATAGAAACCAGAAAATTAGACCGCACGGCTTCCGGCGCCTTCTGTGCCATCTGAAAGCAATGGGTGATCGTTGGAGGACCAAATACAGTCATAGGAAGGCACAAACGTCCTCGCTTTCGTCATGTACGAAAATGCATTTCTACAGTGTTCCCATCCCCTACCAATTGCGCAAAATCCACGGCAGCTGCGTGTTCCAATTATCACGTCTTCATCGTTCAATACTATGCAAATGTGGACGAAAGTAAATGGTACACGGTAGCGGTACTCCAACTGCCTTCCAATTACCTCCACCAGCCTCAAGGTTTCTAGACGACATTTCTTTCGAAATGTTTCTTTCTTAGATATTCCTTAGTAGGTGTTCCTGCCATGTGGCCTGTTGTCAAGCACCGACAATCTCCCGACGACCATCTTTAGGGACAACTTCCAGAGTTCCGGCATAGTAACCGTGTGATTGCTAGTTAGACGTCGTGCTGGGCTCGATATCTCGGTTCCATTGCTATCGGCATTGTATAACTAAGTACACTGAGAGGAAATAGAGTCAGTGCCCATTTTGTATATTGTAGGAGATCAGCAGAAAAAAAACTGCGTGTTTATAAGCAGGTTTTGAATGCTGGTCCCCGTATTTATTTCCAGGCATTTTCAATTTTTTATTACGGACAATATTATGGAAAGAATTTCAGTGTTGCTATTTCATGGTTGATAAGGCGCCCGTTTTTAGCTGGTAACAGCCGAATGACCGCTGCTCCAGTGGATTAGTGGGCATGGAACAAAACCCGGATGCACTCCGCATTTATTGACCACGTTAATCGTACTTCATTAAGCAAAACTTCTACAAATTCTTTTTGGTTATAGGCTGGTATGGCGGCGAGCGTAAACTGAGAATAAAATTATCTCTAGGATTGCTTCTCTTGCAGGTGTTTCCTTTTTCTCGCACTTCCGGTAATTTCGACCAGGACGGGGGAGATTACGTGTCAACCATATTGCTACCAGATCCAGGAAACAGTCGATTGTAGTAGAGAACTAGTGCTGTTAAACAATGCCTAAGCTGCTAAGCAGGCACTTTATACGTCTGCTGTAAGTTCTTGTCGCAGAGAAGCCACGAATACGCAATGGCTGTGCAAATTATTTGGCTTTCTGTGCAAAATGGAGTTGATTAAGGAAGCTCTTGCTTTCCTGGCATTATCTAAGCGCCTCATAAATGTTTTTCTTACGAGACGAAAATTTGCCTTATATTTCATGTATTACTCTGCACATCAAGTGTTTAGTCCGCCTGTATCTGTTATTGGCCAATATTCCACCATAACTTCTTTGATTGCATATCGTAGAATTCATTGGCAGCAAAAGGGTAATTGTTTACTGCTTTAACGTAGTTTTTAACTGCTGTTTCAAGGACGTACTGCAAAAGGGGATCCTTGAATTTGTCTTTAAAACGCGCGCTTTCCCGAAGGAGCGTCAGTGATAGAATTATTTGTACTTTCATCCATATACAGGTTTCTTCTTCAACGAAGAAATTGTATATCAGGACCCTCAAGATAGATGTGCCATATTCAAAATTTTCTTTTACCGAAATAATGGTGAGTATTTCACATGTTGAACGAAACATTTTCTTTGCACCTTACGCTTCCTCAAAGTGTAGCCTGCGCTTTTATAGTATATTGCCGCTAGGTGTCACGCGCCAGCGCTAAGAAGTGACTGGAACGCGCGCTCGGCAAGAGGTGGGGGCAGAAGAAGAAGAAGTAGTCGAGGCTGCGGACGCCGGCTTGAGTTTTTGTGTACGCCATCTTGTACGACTGTCTGTCTCGCCGACACCTGGTACATCTTTAATTGTCTTTTCGTGACAAAACTGGTGAAGGTGCTGGGTACGCTTCATCCGATGCCACGAACCCCTCCTGGTTGATATGTCGCACTAGGTTTAAAAACACTGACATCAATCAGACATAACGCCGCAAGCACCGCAGCTTTATTGCAGCCTGCGTCCGTGTGTTCCGCTGCTCACGTGTCATGATGATCATGGCAGTGGCGATGAAGGCACGATGAAGATGACGATGAAGTTGGCGATACATCACTGGCACGATGAAGATGACGATGAAGTTGGCGATACATCACTTCTCCCCCTCTTACAGGTCCAAGCGTTCAGGAGGCCGTCGCTGTCGGGTCGATCTTCGTAATGGTGGCGGGCTATCCGTCTGGGCCACTTTCGGACTATGTCGCGACGGGATTGGAGTGCTATCTGCAGGGTTTACGGCTACCCTCTGTGTCGAGAAAGAGTCTGAGACAGTTCGACGTCACACCTGGTCCAAGTGTCGCCGCTGAATTCCTTTCCCGGAATCAACAGTGACCATTCTGGACCCCAGTTGATCTCGCACTACTCCTGGTGTCCACCTGCGACGACTTGTTCGGAAATCGCGCATCCAGACTGGGTCACCTACCTGAACTGGAGACCCTCCAACTCGTGGTTGGATTTCTGGTGACCTTTCATCGGGAGCGATACAGTCCAGTTTTGTCCTTATTTGGTACCCCAATAAGAGTTCCGCCGGCGACTTCCCATCCTTGACGGGCGTTCGGCGATATCGACATAAAACCCGCGCTATGCGTATTCTGAGGTCTATTCCGGGGTTCTTCTTTACTCCTTCCTTGAGCGTACGCACAGCTCGTTCGGCTAACCCATTCGGCTGTGGATGATAAGGGGCTGTTGTGAGTTGTTGCACATTGTTCCGTGCCAGAAACGCACGAAAAACTTTGCCCACAAATTGTGGTCCGTTATCAGAAACAAACGTTTTTGGAAGGCCGAACCGTGCAAATATTGATCTTAGCGCGTTGGCCGTGGTTTGCGAAGTGGCAGTTTTCATTGGAATGGCTTCCATCAATTTCGTTTCCGAGTCGACGACGACTAAGACCATTTGTCCGTCCAACGGGCCTGCGAAATCTGCGTGCTGCCGGCTCCACCTTTCCCCGGTGGCTGGCCAGGCCAAAGGTATCTGTGCTGGTGGCATTGCTGAAGCCTGCGCACATGTGGAACATGAGTTCACCAGTCGCTCTATGTCGGAATCCAGTCCCGGATACCAAAGCAACGTTCTCGCTGTGGTTTTCATGGCTGTCATGCCGGGGTGTGTCTCGTGCAAAAGACGCAACACACGCCTTGCCGCTGCCAGGGGTAGAACAATGCGATGTCCCCAGTACACCAAATTATGGCTGACTGTAAGCTCTGTTCTTCTGTTGAAGTACGGCCGGAGATGCTCATGGCCCTGCGGAAGATATGACGGCCATCCCTGGGAAATCCATTTTTTAACCTGCAGAAGGCTGGTGTCTCGATTAGTCAGATGTTCAACCTCGCGGGCACAAAGCGCTGTTTCCTCAAGAGAGTGGGCATACAAAACGTACTCGTCGGCAGCAAAGTCCCGCGGCTCCTCCATTACTGGCAAGGGCAACCGACTGAGGGCATCAGCATTGGAATGGTCACTGCCCTTCCGGTACTACAATGTGTAGTTGTAGTTGCCAAGAAACAAGGCCCAACGCTGTATTCTTGCGGCCGCCATCGGCGGTATGGCTTTACCTGGATTGAATAAACCAGTAAGAGGCTTATGGTCTGTTACTAAGACGAACTGATGTCCGTACAGGTAGTCTTTAAACCGGGCGACGCCGAATACCAGTGCCAAAGCTTCTTTTTCTAACTGCGAGTAATTGCGCTCGCTCTTGGTAAGTGTCCTGGACCGGAATCCGATGGGGTAGTCAACACCATTCACGCGGTGCGACAAAATGGCCCCAATGCCTACTGGTGATGCATCGCACTCCAGCCGCAGTGGCTTATCCGGGTCGAAGTGAGCCAGAAACTTGGAAGCCACAATTGCCTGCTTAACTTGCTGAAATGCTTTCTCCTGTTCCTGGCTCCATTGCCACTTGACTCCTTTGGATAAGAGAGCATGTAGCGGAGCTAGCATGGTGGCCAGATTGGGCAGGAACTTGCCATAGTAATTTATGAGACCGAGAAAAGCTTTCAGCTCACTCACCGAGGTGGGCTTTGGGGCTTGAACAACGGCTTTGATATTGTCGTCCTTCGGTCGCAGACCCTTCGCGTCGATACGATGACCGAGAAATGTGACTTCGTCTTGCCGAAACTTGCACTTTCCCTTGTTCAGTCGGAGACCATACTCCCGCAGCCGCTGCAGCACGGCTTTGAGCCTAGATGAATCATGTTTTTTCTCGGCGATGATAACGTCATCCAGGTACACCTGCACTCCAGGAATATCCCCCAGCAGTCCGTCCATTCGCCTTTGGAATATGGCTGGAGCAGAACTTACGCCAAACGGTAATCTGTTAAAAGAAAAAAGACCCTTCTGGGTGTTGAGGACTGTTATCTTCTTTGCTTCCTCATCCAATGGCAACTGGTTGTAGGCTTGACGCAAATCCAAGGTCGTGAATACTTCGCCACCGTTTAACCTAGCAAAAATGTCGTCCACTCGAGGCAACGGGTATTGTTCTACCACAGTGGCCGCATTCACAGTCATACGGAAGTTGACTGTGACCTTGCGTTGACCTCCGGAGCATAGTGATCTTCCAGATACCCGACGACTTCCTCATAGCTCAGTTCATTCACCTTTTTTGGTTGACACCGGCCCTGCACCACACGCACTGCGCTGTCCGTGAGCGAAGCGATGAGCAGCGCTCGCTTCTTCGTTGGGTCCACGATGCTATGAGCCTCAAAGTACGCCTCCAAGCGAACGCGATACGTAGGCCACGTACCTTCTGCATCGGCGAATTCCGGTGGCCGTCCAGCACTCATGCTGACGCGGGTCTTCTCACCTAGCGACGCTAAGCCTCGTCGCCACTGATATGTCGCACTAGGTTTAAAAACACTGACATCAATCAGACATAACGCCGCAAGCACCGCAGCTTTATTGCAGCCTGCGTCCGTGTGTTCCGCTGCTCACGTGTCATGATGACCATGGCAGTGGCGATGAAGGCACGATGAAGATGACGATGAAGTTGGCGATACATCACTGGCACGATGAAGATGACGATGAAGTTGGCGATACATCACTGGTAGCAGGAGCACCAGCACCATACTAGTGGACTCCCCTGTTCACCAGGCCAGTAGGAGAATCCGAGGATTGCCTCCGGAGCTTGACCATCTCTCCGTAGCCACATCGACGCCCCCACGGACCAATATGGAAGGAACATCGACCTCTCTATCGACCGTTATGCAAGGTACGGCCCCAACGGCAACTCAGTACCTGCTGCAGAATCTCCGAGTGCCGAAAGTGTTCCACGGAGATATATTCGAGGATGTAGAGGAATGGTTAGTCCAGTTTGAGCGCGTTGCCGAGATAAATGAATGGACCGACGCGGCAAAGTTGAGGAACGTCTACTTCAGCTTGGAGGACGGTGCCCGCACTTGGTACGAGAACCGAGAAGGGCTCATCAAATCGTGGCTCGAGTTCCGTCGTGCCTTGCTAGACACCTCCACCAATGCTGATCGCCGTGAACGAGCCGAACGGGCGCTCCAATCCCGCATTCATCTGCCGAACGAGAGCGGGACGTCATACGTCGAGGATATGACGCGCCTCTTCCGTCGGGTGGACCCAACCATGTCCGAGGAAAAGAAGTTGCGCCATCTAATGCGAGGAGTTAAGGAACAGCTATTTGCTGGCCTTGTTCGAAGCCCGCCAAAGACCGTGGCTGAATTCTTAACCGAAGCCACCATGATGGAAAAGATGTTACACCAGCGCTCAGCCTTCTATGAAAGGCAATTGAACCCAACCTCACCTTCGGACCAGCGCTCAGCTCCGTATGACAGGCACGCGAACGCTGATTCACTGACGGACGCGATTGCCTTTGGAAACGTGGATGTTCTCCGAGAACTTATCCGCTCTGTGGTGCGTGATGAGCTTCAACGGCTCACCTGTCCGCCTCAGCCCACGCTAGGTTCCATATCTGCCCTCGTGAGGAACGAAGTGCAGCAAGCGATCCAAGGTCCCGTTCCAAGCAACAATGCGCCGCCTGTGACAGCACAGTTGCAGTGGCCGTCGTATGCGGAAGTTTTGAGGCGAGTCCCTGTCCCCGCTCCGACCCATTTCGACCCCGCCACGTCTTACGCCGCGTCATACGTCCCCCCGCTCCCATCTGTGCAACCGATCCAATGCATGGAGGATCGTCGCCCTCTGCAAAGGAAATCTGACGTTTGGCGTACCCCGGACAGAAGGCCTCTGTGCTATCATTGTGGAGAAGCCGGTCACGTATACCGCGAGTGCCCATACCGCCGCCTTGGACTGCAAGGTTTTGCCGTGCATACGCCTAGGCCCAGATATGGCGAAAGGCCTAGGGCGATTGAAGAATACTTGACCCAGCAGAGTATGCCACTGTCCCCGCGGCGGCAGTCGCGCTCGCCGTCCCCCAGGCGATTGTCCCCCGCACCTAGAAGCCCTCCAATGGCAGCGCAGGGACGATCGCCAAGCCCTCGCCGGGAAAACTAAGAACAGCGACCTTCGGGGGCGACGCCGCTGATAATCGCTCTTCCGAAGATCTCCCATCGACGCGAGCACGGTCCATTCAGCACTCTCGCTTGACATACCTGTTGTGCTCGATGGCCGCCACGTTAGTGCTTTATTTGACACGGGGGCCGACTACTCAATCTTGTGCGGAAAACTAGCGACGGAACTTAGAAAAGTTATCACGCCTTGGTCTGGAACGCAAATTCGTACTGCTGGCGGGAATATCGTAACACCGTTGGGCATGTGCACGGTCAGAGTACAAATTCGTGGGTCCACGTTTCCAGCCAGCTGCCTTATACTCCGCGATTGTTCTCGGGACATCATCTTGGGCGTCGACTTTCTGCGAGAGTATGGTGCCATTATAGACCTCCGGGAGCGCACAGTGACTTTTTCGACAGAAAGAGCAGCGAATAACCGCGACAATTACCGACGTAACGCGCTTCGAGTTTACGCCGACAGTGTAACTGTACCACCACGCGCAAGTGTCCTGGTAATGGTCGTATGCGACGATCTGCGTGACGGCGAAGCTGTTGCAGAGGGCAATTCCTCTCTTATGCTGACTCATGGTGTATGTGCAGCACGCACTCTCATTATGCTTCGAGGTGGACTTTCGGCGCTCCTCGTGACGAATTTCAGCCAGGAACATCGGCACCTATTTCGTCGTACTACTATCGCTTTCGCTGAGCCCATAGCAGACGTTGCTGAATGTTTTGCGTCTGCGACGAAGGAGAACCCAGCTCAGACACTCAGCAATATCGACATCAATTCAGACCTTTTGGAGGAAAAGCAGAAAGCGCTGCGCGAGTTGCTCCTTCAGTTCAAGGAGTGCTTTGCATCTTCCTCTAAGGTACGCCAGACGCCCATCACGAGACACCGCATAATCACGTATGACGACGCTCGTCCCATACGACAACTGCCTTATCGTATATCGGCAAAAGAGCGCAAAGTGATTAATGCACAAGTGAAAGAAATGCTTGACGATGACGTCATACAACCATCCCAAAGCCCTTGGTCATCGCCGGTGGTCCTCGTCAAAAAGAAAGACGGAACGCTTAGGTTCTGCGTTGACTATAGAAAGTTGAATAACGTCACAAAAAAAGACGTTTATCCGCTTCCCCGGATCGATGATTCGTTAGATCGACTCCGGCGAACCAGGTATTTTTCATCCATAGATCTGAAGAGCGGATATTGGCAAAATGAAGTTGACGAACGAGATCGCGAAAAAACTGCTTTTGTTACCCCGGATGGACTGTACGAATTTAAAGTACTTCCATTCGGCCTGTGTTCTGCACCGGCCACATTCCAGAGAATGATGGACACTGTTCTGACGGGTCTGAAGTGGCACATTTGTTTAGTATACTTAGATGACGTCGTCGTGTTTGCGGCGACCTTCGAAGAACATCTGAAGCGTTTAGAGGCGGTACTTGAGGCGCTCCGCTCCGCTAATCTTACGCTAAAGCCAGAAAAGTGTCACTTCGGTTACGAAGAGTTGAAGTTTCTCGGTCATGTCGTGAACGCCCACGGCGTCCAGCCTGACCCAGACAAAACATCTGTTGTTGCTGCTTTTCCGACTCCTCGTGACAAGAAAGCAGTACGTCGCTTTCTCGGTCTGTGTGCGTACTATCGTCGCTTCATCGCTAATTTCTCCCGGATCGCCGAACCACTCATACGCCTCACGCGAGAAGACACACCCTTCATTTGGACGGATGAGCAGGACGCAGCTTTCACAGAGTTATGGCAGCGCCTGCAGGAATCACCCGTCCTCGCTCACTTTGACGAGGACGCTGACACCGAGGTGCATACCGACGCAAGCAACATCGGTCTTGGCGCTGTACTCGTTCAACACCAGGAAGGCGTCGAGCGAGTGATCGCTTACGCCAGTCGCACCCTTTCACGCGCCGAGATCAACTACTCCGCCTCCGAGAAAGAGTGTCTAGCGGTTGTGTGGGCCATCATGAAATTTCGGCCTTATCTCTACGGTCGCCCTTTCAAGGTGGTGACAGACCACCATTCCTTGTGTTGCTAGCCAACTTACGAGACCCGTCCGGGCGACTTGCTCGATGGAGTCTCCGTCTGCAGGAGTTCGATGTTACCATCGTCTACAAATCGGGCCGCAAACACGAAGATGCGGACACGTTGTCGCGTGCTCCCGTCAAAACTTGCGATAAGGACATGGACGAAGAAGGCGCATTCCTTGGGGCCCTCACCGCATCTGACCTGATCAGACGGCAGCGCGAAGATGCCGAAATACGCCCTCTCATCGATCATCTCGAAGGCAAGAATGCTACAATCCCACGGCACATTTCTCGCTGTCTCTCGACCTTCTGCCTCCGACAGGACGTCCTCTACCAGAAAAACTCGAGTGCCAGCGACAAAGAGTATCTATTGGTCGTACCTGCCACCCTCCGTGATGACATTCTCCTAGCCTGCCATGATGAGCCCACGTCTGGACACTTGGGATTTTCACGTACGCTTGCAAAAGTAAGCCAGACGTACTACTGGCCCAGACTTTCTACCACGGTGAAGCGTTACGTGCAAAGCTGCCGTGAGTGTCAACGCAGGAAATCGCCGTCTTTGAAACCCGGGGGGTTACTCCAACCCATCGCACCACCTAGCGCGCCGTTTGATCAAATCGGCATGGATCTTCTGGGACCCTTTCCCTTGTCAGCCAGCGGAAACAAGTGGAATATAGTCGCCACAGACTATCTAACACGCTACGCCGAGACGAAAGCTGTACAACGTGTCACGGCCTACGAAGTTGCCCAGTTCTTTATCGATCAGATAGTCCTCAGACATGGTGCCCCATCATACGTGATCACCGACAGAGGAACTGCCTTTACAGCCCAACTGATAGAGGAGATATTCGAGTTGAGCTGCACGCAGCATCGCAAGGCCACTGCCTATCATCCGCAGACCAACAGACTGACGGAACGGCTAAACAAAACCATTGCTGACATGCTGTCTATGTATGTAGACGTGCTGCATAAAACATGGGATCAAGTCCTGTGAAGTGAACTATGAGGTCATTCCCGACGGTGCCGCATCGCCTCGGCGTCGGCAGCACCACTCGGAGATAGTGCATGTTGTTCGCCTCAAACCGTATTTCGCGCGTTAAGGCGGCGCCACCCCGATGTCATACGACTTCCATACTTCCAGTTTCTTTTCGTAAGCATCGTAGTTTAGTAAGCATCAGGGTCAATGCTGTTGTTTTGGCGGGGGAATAATGCCGCTAGGTGTCACGCGCCAGCGCTAAGAAAGAACTGACTGGAACGCGCGCTCGGCAAGAGGTGGGGGCAGAAGAAGAAGTAGTAGTCGAGGCTGCGGACGCCGGCTTGAGTTTTTGTGTACGCCATCTTGTACGACTGTCTGTCTCGCCGACACCTGGTACATCTTTAATTGTCTTTTCGTGACAATATTACATTGGGGGGTGTTACGTGCCAAAAACTAGTAGTAGTATAAGACTTTTATTCAGCCAAAAATTACAGGCCGAGCATATCGACCGCCTGGGTGGCCAGTCGACGCTGTTCTTCTTCACCTTCAGCGCCAAGCCAGTCCAGCCAGGTGGTGATGGAAAGTGAAGGGGGAGGATAGGAACTTGATTGCTGAGCAGCCGGACAGTAGAATAGGCAATGGGATAGGTCTGCATAAGTAGAGGGGCAGTTGGGACAGGAGGGGTCGGAGCGATAGCGATAGAGAAAGAGGCGGGAAGGGGTTACCAGTGCATTCATTTGGATGTGCCGCAGAAGGCGAGCCTCCGGCACAGTGAGTGATGGATGAGGGGGAGGGTAGAGGCGCTTGTCGAGACGGAGTTGGAGGTAAACTTCCTTGATAGTGCGGCGCAGGGAGAGTCCCCCAGAATCCTGCGAGGGCCCCGACCAGGGGATCAACGGTGCCCGGTTAAAAACGTCACGGGCGAGCTGATGGGCCAGCTCATTGCCGTCAATCCCCGAATGCCCAGGGACCCAGCGGAGGAAAACGGTGGAAGGTTGCAATGCGGAGACCGCTCGTTCGACCTCTTGTTGGAGTGAATGGGGTAGGGTGCGGTTTTGTATGTGGCGAATGGCGGCTTGGGAATCGGTGTATATCGTGTACTCTGGGAGCGAGGGCAGGGAGGGAAATGATTGTAGGGCATGTACAATGGCAAGGACCTCGAGAGATAGTGCATCCGGAGGGTGTAGGTACGGCCCACTCGTGTGAGTTTCAGGTGCTGGGAGGTGGGGATGGTAGATAGCGTAGCCGCAGGAACCTCGAGGGGCTATGAAAGAGGCATCCGTGTAGGCTACTCCCTGGGTAGTAAAGAGGGGGGAATGATGCTGCGCGGCCGCGTGACGACGGCCGGCATGCAGGACAGGGGACATATTGGACGGCAGGGGGAGAATGCGAAGATTGGGCGCCGGGGTGGATTTTGGAGAGGTAAAGGAGGAAACGGGAATGGGAGAGATACCCGCCTGGGCCAGTAACCACTGACCCTGACTGGTAAGAGAAAGCCGGGCAAGCTGGGAGTCACGGTGGAGAGAGAGAAGAGAACGAAGAGGATGGAAGAGGCCTGTGGCAAAGAGCTTAGCAGTGGAGGTGGTGATAGGGAGGTTGAGAGCTGCCTTGTAGAGGCCCACAAGGGCGGTCTCGAGGGTGTTAAGCTGAGTGGGGGTGAAGGAAACGTAAGGCACAAAGTACAGGAACTTGTTGAGGGCGAGCGCATGGGCAACTCGGCGCGCATGAGCCTCGTGGAGGCCCGAGCGCCGAGTGACCACGCGCCGCAGGAGGTGAGTTACCGAGTGACAAGTCCTGACAGCATGGTGTAGGGCTTGCACATTCTTGGCTGCATGCAACGGGAAGCCAAGAACTTTGCATTGGGGGACAATAGGAATGGGAGAGCCGGAAAGATGGAGGGAGATTAGGGCGTTGTGGGAGCGCTGGTATGAGGAGTAGTTAAGAAGGAGAAGCTCGGATTTCTCCGGAGAAGGTGACAAGCCAGCAGTGGAGAGAAAGGAGTTGAGATCGAGGCCACGTTGCAGGGTGTCCTGTACGTGACCGGGAGAACCAGACGAACACCAGAGGGTGATGTCGTCGGCATAAAAGATGTGCTGGAGGTCAGGAATCTGGGCTAGTTGGGAGGCGAGAGGGGTCATAGCAAGATTAAAAAGGATAGGAGAGAGAACAGCACCTTGAGGAGTGCCACGGGTGAGCGGGTGTGGATCGGACAGATGGGTGTCCACTCGGAAACGAGCCACTCGGTTAGAGAGAAAGGAGCGGAGATAAGAGTACATCCGGTGTCCGCAGTCCAGGGAGGAGAGTTGAGACAGGATATGGTCGTGGCACACACCGTCGAAGGCCTTGCGGACATCAACAGTCACAAGAGCGTGGATCTGGCTGGGATTGGGTGAGAGAAAGGTGTGCTGGAGGATCAGGAACATGTCCTGTGCACAGACGCGCCGTCGAAAGCCGATAAGAGAATGGGGGAAGAACTCTTTCGCTTCAATAAAATCAGAGAGGCGAGTCAAAGCCATTCGCTCATGGGTCTTGCCAACACACGACGTCAAGGAGATAGGGCGAAGGTTAGAAAGGGAGGGAGGTTTGCCCGACTTCGGAATCATAGAAATAAGGGAGGATGTCCAAGCGCTCGGCAAGCAGCCGGTGTCCCAGGCATTGTTGAAAGTCTGAAGGAGGAATTCCTTGGAGTGGTCGGGGAGGTTGCGGAGTGTAGTGTATGTGATGGTATCCTCACCGGGAGCCGAGCGAGAAGCATTAGCAGCTAGGGCAGCTTCGAGCTCCCGGAGAGTGAAAGGCCGGTCGAGGTCTGGGTTAGGATCACCAGAGTAGGTTGGGTAGGAAGGTGTGAGAGGGGGTGGGAGATACAAAGAAGTGAGCTTGTCAAAGACATCGGAGGGAGTCCCCTGAGTGAGGGCTTTTGCTAGAGTAGGAGCAGGGGCAGGCTTCGTACCTAAGAAAGATTTAAAAAGGGACCACGTGGATCGCGAGTGTAATGCAGAATCGAGGCCGTCACAAAGCGCACTCCAACGAGAATGCTCGAGGGACGTGCCATGGGCAACTATCTCGGCCCGCAGAGCAGCAATCCGGGAGGAAAGTTGGGTATTTTGGGGTTGGGAGCGCAAGGAACGTTGGAGACGTTTCAGCCGACGCCATAAACGGAGAAAGTGAGGATCCGGGTCTGGGATAGGGGGACGTGAGCGAACGCGACGGCTACTGGTCGAAAGCGCTGCGGAGATGCGCGACGTCCAGTCGTCGTAAGATTCAAAGGAGGCGGAAAGGAGATTAGTGCGTAATGCGTGCCAGTCAGTGTGAGTGGTTGAGTGCGATCGAGGGATGTGGGAAAGAGAAGCGCTAATATGAATGAGGAAATGGTCGCTGAGGAGCGTTTCAGCTGTGACCTGCCAGTGAAAGGAAAGGGAGCCCCGAGAGAAAGAGAGGTCGGGTGTCGTGGAGCGCTGTGAGACAGTGCCCGCTCGAGTAGGGGAGCCAGGGGTATTAAGAAGGGTGAGGTGGCGCTCCTGGGCAAGACAGTGGAGCAGACGGCCGGGCTTGAGGGTCTGGGAGTAGCCCCAGAGCGTGTGAGGGGCGTTAAAATCGCCACCAAGGAAGAGATAGGTGGTGGCGGGAACAGAATGAAGGAACTTGCCCAAGGCAGTGAACAGAGAGGATGTGGCAGGGGGATTATAGAAAGACATAAAGGCGAGTGAGATGCGCGATGAAGGTTGGTAATAAACCACACCAACTAAATATTTTTGGAGGCTGGAGGGGATATCAAGTGGCTCGACGAGGACGTCGCTGCGTACATAAATGGACGCAAGCGGCGCGCCCGTCGTGGCATGGTAGGCGCGGTAACCTGGGACGGTGCGGGCCGTCCGCGTCTCCTGGAGAAGGAGAAAATGGGGCAGGGAAGGGCGGGTGAGGAGATACTGGTGGAGGGGGGTCTTATTGTGGCGAAGGTTTCGACAGTTCCACTGTACAATCTCGAGGTCCTCTCCACGCGCCATGTTTACGATAGATTAGAGGTAGAAGAGTTTGCGGGGACACGTTCCTTCTTTTTGGCCGGGGGCAGTGACTCCTGGAGGGAGCCCAGCATAGAAGCGAATGATTCCAATTGCTTGGATTGGGTTTGGAGGGTGGTGAGGATCTGGACAATCGAAGTTTCGAGCTGAAGCAAGCGAGTGTGGTGTGCGGTGGTGGTGGTTTCCACCAGGTCAGCCAATGGGGCGACCTGGGCGTTAGGGGACGGGGTAATGAACGTGGCAAGGTGCTCATTTAGCTTGCTAAGCTGGGATGTAAGAGAGGAGGTGGTTGTCTTTAGGGTTTGTGTCAATGCGTGGATTTGCTGTTGTAAATCTTGGGATATGTGCTGTTGTTCGCTCTGGTGACGCTCAAGCATTGTGAGCCGGAGATCGAAGGAGCGGTTCTCGTCAATCAGGGATGGCGAGGGTATAGTAGAGGAAGAAAGGGATGCTTGCACCGAGGGCCCTTTCACTGAGCGGCGTAGGAGCCTGGAGGTGATGGAGTCTGAGTTGAAGGAGATGCATGAATAGCGAAAGAGGCGGAAGAAGGGGTGGGCTGCGTGGCCCTGCGCAAAGCTGTGCGACGGAGAAACGCGGCTTTGGCACACTCGCGTTGTTTAGCGAGGAGGAAGGGGCAGGTGGGGTCGAGAGAGGGATGTGTGTTTACTTGGCAATGAATGCACCATGGTTGGGCACACGCGTGAGCGGTAGGATCTGCGGGTAGGGGAGCAGCACAGCGGCAGCACTTGGCCGCAACGTTGTGCTGAGGGCATTGGTGAGCACGGTGTCCCAGAGCAAGACAACGGGTGCATGTGGGGGGCTTAGGCTTATGAGGGCGGCATCGGAAAGCGACGCGTTTAAAATATACGAAGTGGGGTATGACGGTGCCAGCGAAGGTTATGAGCACTGATTCTGTGCTGCCCATCATACGAGCAGCGAGAATATCAGTCGTGTATGATTCAAGGTCATGCATGAGCTGAGCAGGAGTAAAGTGACCACCGACGTTATGGATGACGCCGAGGCAGGAAATGGGAGGATTGGGGGCATATGTTTTGACGGTGATTGGCTTACCGTGGAGCTGAAGATGCGTGAGAGAAAGTAGGAGTTGGGCGGTGAGAGGGGAGTGTGTTTTCAGAAATACAAGGCTCTGAGCTGGCTTGGCCTGAAGGGTAATCTCTGCGCTGGTTTTGGAGGAGAGATGTGCGGCTGAGATGATGGCGGCAAGCAAGTCGTAAAGAGGCAGCTTGGGAGTGAGGGTACCGGGCGGAAGTTGGATCCCAACTGAGATGAGCTCGGTGCGAGGGCGGGCGGCGGAGGCAGGTTTACGGCTGGTACTGACGGTGCTCCAGCCACTTTCTAATGATGGCGTATTATGGTCGTTGTCTGGGGACGACGTGAAATCCATCTCCGCCAACGAGTCGTCAGCCGGGTACACGGTCGTCAAGGAGGTAGGCGCGACAGAAACACATCTCGAAACATTGGGAATGACATCGGCGGGCATAGAGCTTGTAGTGTCCAACACGGCAGATGTGGTGGAACCGGTGGGAGCGGCTGCAACAAGCGCGTTCAGCTGCGATTCTGATGTCTGATTGCGGCTCTTTACAACAGGCGCCAATGTGGCCGGAATAGACGCGGCGGCATCCGCGGCGGCCACGGTGAACGCTGCTGGCTGCGACACGTTTAGTGGTCCGAGACTCTTGGCGCCGCTGACAGCATGGAGCTTGGTCGTAGGAGACATTGAGGCGACGAACGCCGACTGCGACGCGGCGGTCGAGTCAGAGCTCTCAGCGTTGCTCACAGCGTTGAACGTGGCCGGAATATGCACGGTGGCGTGCGCGGAGTGCAGGAACGCAGCCGGTTGAGGCAGGGCTGCCGGCGTAGAATTAGTCACGTCACTGGTAACATTCAGCGTTGACAGAGTAGGCACAGTGGCACCGGCGGCGGTAGAAGAGGAGGCCAGCGGGGCATTGGTGGCTGTCGGCTGCCGGGTCTTCGTGAGACGCTGCATTTCAGACGTGCAGGCGCGGCGAGTTAGGGTTAGCGCGGCGCCGCGCCGCTTCGTAGATTTGGAGGGGCCTGGAGGGCCAGCCTGGCGTCGGACCGGGAGTCGTATGGTGCCCACTTGTGGCGGAAGTCTTCGTGAAAAGATGAAGAGTAGACCCAGGGGCGGGCAAGGCCCTGGACCGGGCCAAGGGCAGGTGAAAACGGAGCACGATATGCAGCCAGATAACCGGAGTGGCGCCCTCTCTCTATATCGCCAAAAACTACATTATGATTATGAGGCACGCCGTAGTGGGGCATTCCGGAAATTTGTACCTCCTTGAGTCCTTTAACGTGCACCTAAATATGAGTACACGGATGTTGTCGCATTTCGCACCCATCTAAATGCGGCCACCGTGCTCGGGATTTGAACCCGCAACTTCGTGTGTAGCAGCCTAACACCATAGTCGCTTTTATAGTAAGACAAAAGGTTTTACAATGTTGAGATGTTGCGGTTGAAAGTCATGTTTTGAACGAGGCGAGAAATTAGCGTGTGCACTTACTCATAGATTCTACATGCTCCAAGTCAAGAATATATATATATATATATATATATATATATATATATATATATATATATATATATATATATATATATATACACATATACAGACAAAAAGAAAGCGGATTAACCGAGGGGCCTGAGTGTTATTAGCCATATCATAAGAAGCCCACAAACACTGACACCAAGGACAACACAGGGAAAATTCCTTGTGCTTAATAAATGAAATAAAGGAACGATAAATTATAGGAAAAAAACAGTGGACGACAAAAAGAACTTGTCGCAGGTGGAGAACATCCTGTGAGCTGTGGCGTTGGCTAATACTCCCAGCGTTCTACTGGGAAACACAAATACCGAAGAAAGTGGATGGGGAAGCGGTGCCGCGGTAGGTAAATTGGTAAAACATCGCACGCGAAACGCGAAGGTTGTGGGATCGTTCCCCACGTGCGGCAAGTTGTTTTTTCATCAACTTTTATTTATTTATTTTTTTATTTATATACTTATTTATTTATTTTACAATACCGCAGGGCAACGTGGCCCAAGCCGGAGTGAAATTTCAATGAAATGGCAAAAGAGAACAGCACAGTAATAATTTCCAACAATATTCGAACGACAAAATATTACATCGGTTTCACTTGAACAACATCTAACGCACACACAAAAGTAAGAATAGCACATAAATAATTTCCAACAGCACTTGCACGACAAGTAATACAAGTTTCGCTGGGTCGATATTTAATGAAACAAATGCAGTTCAAGGGCTTCGTCAAAGCTATCAGCCTCACAAACGAATTAAGGAAGACTGTTCCAATCTAAAAGTGCGCGTGGGAAAAAATTATGTTTCAATGCCTCTCTTTTCACGAAAATTAGTTGTAGGTAGCGTTTGGGAGTGTTGCGTGTTGATGTTCTTGTAACGGACTTTAAATATTAGGGTTAAGATATATTTATTTTTCCAGACAAAATATCACGCAAGAATTTTAGTACACTTACTTTTTACGTACAGCTAATGTGTGGATGGTATTAACAATCATGAGCTTATCCATTATAAAATATGAAGACGCCAAGTAAACAGACACACACAGGAGAAGCAAACCTTTAGCTGGGGAATCCCAGCCGTTTTTTATTTATAAATATAAATCTGATTGCTTTCCTTTGCAGTCGTTCTAAGCTCTGTATATCTTTTTTAGTGTGGGGATCTCATACAACGAATGCATACTCCAATTTATATCTGATAATGGAATTGGGCGCTTGAAGTTTAACATTCACCGTTTATTCCAGTATTTCCATTAATTTGTCGTTTCTTTATTTAATTTATTAAGCACAAGTAATTACTCCTTTGTTGGCCTTTGTGTAAGTGTGTGTGGGTTCCTTTTGACGTGGCTACATATATATATATATATATATATATATATATATATATATATATATATATATATATATATATATATATATATATATACGCAACAAAAACATGCTGTCTGCTAAAGAAAAACAAGGCAACACTTCTCCAAAAAGCACTTATATTTCTTGAAAGTATTCTGAAATCGAGTCAATACCTCTTCCAACATGTTTCCCCACTTTTCGAAGCAACTCTGCACCTGCTCAAGCTTAATTCACATGTGTGCAATCAGACGATAAGTTGTCTTCACATCGTGCAGGGTGGTAAATCTTCTTCATTTACGTAACGTTGGCGGTTAAGAATGAACAAAAACTATACTGAGCTTGATGCGATAAATAGCCAGTTTAGAAAACGCGCTCCTATGACAGATATGTTATTACCAACTTATCGGAAAGCAGTGTGACGTTTGGTGCTCTCATGACGGAGAGACCAATCACTCGCGTTCCAGATCTTTGCGCGCCTTTCTTGTGGACAATATTTCTTAATCGCCTGATTTCTTCCAACTGAATTTGATGATTGATAGTCGGTCCCGCAATTGCACCATTGCAAAAACTCTAAAGAAGCAAAACAGTGAAACGATGCTGGTAATCTTCACACGAGCGCACTTGTCCCATTTCTATCGATCTTGGTGAAAAACGCACTTTCCAAAGTCCCAAATTTTCTTGGTTGGGGTTTCATACCCACAATACTAGCAAGCGTCACGGGTGATAATTTTGGAAAGAATGTCGGTGTCGCTTTCTAGTATATATCAGAAATAGTGGGAGAAAACGAAACAGTTGTTCTTTGTGTTGATTTTTGAGTAAACCGACGAGCAGAAAACATCGTTTCAACGTGTGTCATGCTAAATAACTGTCAAAAATCACTCACAAGATATTCCGAAAATATATTCAATCCGGCAGCTTCTGAAGTCTCGTGAATTCAGTAGCGTTGAATCGCGTTGTGGTTATTGTTATTGTGTTGCTGTTGCTTTTCCGCAATATCGCAGGTAAGACTTGTTAAACGTCAGTTAAAAGAGGATAGAGTTAACACTCATTTCTTATTTTTTCACCAGCCAAACCAATCAAAACAAACGCATGGGTGTGTACTTCCTCCAACAAGCACGATGGAATTTGCGGCGCTAAATAATGTAAAGCAGTTCCCGTCTGTTTCTGTTCTGTTTCTGCCGCGAGCCCTGTATGATCGGTGAAACATTCTTCGGCCTACCCCCCCTTTGCGTGCCTGTTCCGAAATCTGTGAAAACTCCGTGTCTGATATGACGTGTAAAGGACAATTAAATTTTATTCGACGGAACAAAGGCCAAGTTAGTCTTTGCTATGCTGCATCCTTTCTGTAATGAGCCCCAGGCTATTAGTCAAAGTTTTATGGGCTGCGCGCACTTCTCCTGTCTGTCACACGATATTACAAAAACCGCTAAAAGTCACCACGTCAAGGTAACGTAACCGCACTCAAGATGCAATAATGCGCTAAACGAAACTGAGCATTGTTAGGAATAGTCGGAAACTGCCCCGTTCCCAAATGCATAAAAAATGGTTGCCCACCTATCGATGGGGCACTGGCTACTCCAGGCTTTCGGGCTGAATGGGTTTGTCTGCGCATTACAAAAATTCGCAAATGCCATGTAACATCGTCGAGCATATTCGGAACGTTTAAAGCAGCGCTCTGCACACCAACTCGCTCGCTGAGGAATCATTTTAAAGGTAGTTTTAACCTTCGAGGGGCTCTATTCTCGACAGGCATGCCAGCTGCATGGCCACCATTATGCGCCATGTTGACTAACTAATTTACTGTCGAGAGATCACGTGCCTTGAAATTTCTGCCGGGAAACAGAAATTTTGCCAAATGCAATAACTCCTTTTCATGGAGACGACGAAGCGTGACGTCGAGCTGGAAATTTTATCGACTAATATTTTTCTCTGATCTTTGGCAGCTCTATTGCTGGTTTAGCGCTTTCAAAACAAAATGAGTGGTAGGTAACAGATGAGTGGTAGCCAGTGCAATGCATGTGTCATTTCGCGAATATGTGCTAGTGGTCCATGATAGCTACCATGCCGACTTGCTGATTGGCTGAATAAATGTGCCGGGAGGCCTGACACGGGAGGAGGACGAAGAGCCGTTTCGTAAACATCAATTTGACGTTATGTGACGTCGTGCTCGGTCGCATTGCAGGGATTGTCCGTCATAAGTCGTGGTGCAACGAGGTGCGCGAATTATGCTAATGAGCGGCCATATGCAATAGCGTTGGAGAGACATGCGTATCGCCGCATTTTCCCCGTCGTTTGCGGCCGTGCATACCTTTTGTTCATAACGCGTGCACATGGCATTTGCATGGCGCTAAGGTGGTGTTGGCATTTGTGTTTTTGGCCAGCATATATTTTTAAAAACATGCTTATTTGAAATCACATTTGTGGAACATTACAAACCTGCGATGTTTTTGCACTTATCACAGTTGTGTTTGCATTGTAATCAAGAACAATTAGTTTTCACATCATCATAGGTTATGATAAGAGTAGCTTTTTAATTATGAAAAGGAATGTTTGCTTGGTGACGTCTTGAAACTTCCTCGTGCCGTGCCGGTGAGCAGCGAAGTGAACAACAGATGGCAGCACCGGCGCTTGCGTGGTGCAAGCGGATACCTCTGGCGCACGCAATGCTATCGGTGATATTTGTCCGTTTTTCAGCCAACCGAGTCGGGCTAAGTCACTTGCGCTTCACGAGATAAGAATAAGGCGGCATCACCACTGGTAGGTCGCGTATGTTGTTTAAAGGTAGAACACAAGCGCATTTGCACCAATATACGATGACTCATTCCGTTTCCCGGGAATACGCATACTGGCTAATGAAGCAGACAACTGCTGTTACGTAGCAGTTGTTTTTGATGAAGCTGAAGTTGAATCTGCCATTAGAAGACCTTGCTTCCCCTTTCAGTGTGTCTGAATCAACTGCAAATCGAATATTCGACACATGGCTGCATATTGCATTTGCTAAACTTCAGCGCCTAATAACGTGGCCCTGGCAAGGCATGCTACAAAGAGGACAATGCAACAGCCCTTTTTCGATTCTTTCGGAGAAAGGATAGCTGTAATACTAGATTGCATTGACATCAATCTTGAGCGGCCGTCATCTCTGAAGCCAAGGAGTGAGACTTGGTCTCAGTATAAGTGCAATAACACAGGCAAGTACCTGATAGGATAATGCCCCCCGGGGGTGATCACTTTTGCTTCTTAGGGCTGCGGAGAAAGGACCCCTGACAAGCACGTTACCGAAATCAGTGGCATTCTTGTCCATTTGTTACAAGGGGACATGGTGTTGGCTGATCGAGGCTTCGATATTGCGGACACTGTAGGTCTGTACTGTGTAAGGTTGCAAGTACCTGCGTTCAGGAAGGGCAAAAGACAACACTCGGCAATAGCTGTAGAGACAACAAGGAATCTTGCCTATGTTAGGATACATATTGAAAGGGTAATTGGCCTGATTAGGAACAAGTATGTTATAGTGAAGTCGGTCCGGCCACTAGAGTATGCGACTCGCAAACCGGGACGCCAGTTCACTCCACTAGACAAACCTGTTGTCGTGTGCTATGAACTTCCAAATTTTAGCCAATCTGTCGTTCCTGCCAATCGAAAATTACGCGGCTAAGTTTGCTACAAATTCCAGTTAGTTTGCAGACGGCAGTATTTGCACGCATTCTTTGAACTGTGTCTGTAATCTAGGCCATTCTTAGTGAAAGCAGAAAATATTTCTTTATATATACTTGCAGACTTTGTTTATTTGCATATATATGTGCAGAACAAATTAGAAGACTTCCAAATCACATCAGTTTCGAATCCTTTTATTGTCACATGACGTAAATCATAAAAAAAAATCAAGCTGAAGCCACAACTTAACGCTGACACTTCAGAGACTGCTGTAATGTTATTTTTCCCACGAAAAATTCAATTGCGATTCGCTGCCAGTAAGTATTTCATGTATAAATTAAATGAAGTTCGCATTAGAAGCCAATATTTTTGGCACTTGTCTGACAAATGAGCTGGAACTCCTTAACATTTCACAATTTCATCCTGCAGATTTGATGCTTACACCGTGCATAAAATTTTCTCCAGTTTTTTTATGCTGCTTTGTCACTTTGCTTTAATCATCAATTTTTCTGTCGTAACAGGGATGCTTCTTTCTCTACCCTATCCTACTTTACACATGCTATAAGCTTGTGTGAAACACAAATGCACAGCACTCGCTCACTTGAGCCCAGTGCGGATTTCCACAATTCCATACAGAAATTCAGGAAAGATGGTGACCATCCTCCGAAGCTCTCCAGATTCTAAGGAAAGCTGGTCGACAGCCCCGCGATCATGTGCTTCCCAGCCCACGTCACCACCCTACCAATGAGGGCCCCTCTAACATGAACGAGGTGGCACATCGCTCTGCGCGACAACTGAACCACCGCGCAGTTTCGAAGACCCCCTCTTCGAGTTCGGATCTCCTGGTTCAAAACATGCGAGGACGGTTAGTCAAATGCAACGACGTCAGCAAGCACTATTAGCTAGGCAGGCTGATATTGCCCAAAGCTCCCCACAAACTGAAACGTAGCCAGGCAGTCGTCTGGCGACAACTGCAGACACAAGCCTTCCCCAGTCCGGTGCGATTGCGGCACATTTTCCTCGCGGAATACGCGAGTGTTCTTTGCAAGGTACGTCAGAAAAATAGAGCGACGCTCTCGCAGATGTTGTGGGAGTGTCGTGTTATATCAGCTAAAATGACAGTTGCTCCGGGGGCTCTTGGGCCGAAGTGGGCCGCCGCTAAGCGCAGCTCCAACCTCAAGACACAAGAGCGGGCAGGCCAGTAGGCCCGAGAGGGGGCGACGAGGCAAGGCCTCGAAGTCCCCTCCTTTGTCGTATTTTAATAAAAATGTTTCCATCCAAGGATAGTGCGCGTAATTATGTTTCTGTCCACTCAAAACCTGGACTCCTGCCTCTGGGACCCTACTGTGCTTTCTTCCGTGGCTAACAATCTGCACGAAACCAGAGCTCTTGCTTCAGTGCTCACTTCAGTCAAATGCAGGTGTAGTGGAACCATTTGTATTCACAGAGTTTCCCGTCACATGCCACAATTCTTCGTGTCTTTGAGTCTTGACAGTAACAGCAAACAGGTTTTTGGGAGCTAGTGCCAGCCTCCGGTGCATCTTTTCAGGTGAAATATACTGGAAACATTTTCGATAGGACAACATGTGCGAAATACTGCGTTGCCGATTGCAAAATTTCATCAAAGAATGTATTGCCTTCCAATATCCTTTCAATATGCACAGAAAGAGGTGTCCAAACAACAAAGTCACAATACTTTGCACTACACATTGCCAGTTGTGTCTGCACCTGGTAAAAGTAGCCATGAGTTATCTTTAAGTGAAATCCGTCTGTACTGGTCTCCAGGAAGAAATATTTGCTTCCTAACGCAGCTTCTATGCCAGACTCTGCTAGGGATAGGGTCACTCGACCTCAACAATGCCTTCACCACAGAACGAACAACTGAGAAGAGCATCTGGGGATGCAAGAAGGGGGGATAATTTGTACTTAAACAAACACCAACTCTTCTCTCAGTCTGTTGGTGCGGTGTTGCGCTGCTTCTGTTTCTGTTTCTGGTAGGCGGAGATGGCTGTGCATTCATGCTTACGTCCCCATTCTGTCGCTGCAGAAGGAAACTTGTTTTTCTCAGGGTAATACATTCTTATTAATACATTATTTGACGGCAGCCTCAGACTTGTGCTGCGCACACACTTCATAACAGACGCAGTTACCTGGCCTGCTCTGTTTGGAAACCACTGGGCGCATTCGGCAGCTCTTTTGTTGTGGCTTACACATGCCAGGCCATCTCTGTTATAACAATTTCTTTTAAAAACACTTCAGCCCAGCGCACGATGGCAGACAAATCCTCCGCGGTAGCCTCTTAAGAGATAAGGTTATGGAGGACCATTTGTTCCTTTTTTTTGTGGTAGCTGATAAAGTGCGATATATTCTTCTCGTAGCATGAACAGCGTTATCATGGCCCTTGCTTTTGATATTGCTGCAAAACACAGCTCAATCACTGCCTTTGTTGGAGCTAGGATTGGTTGTGGAGATGAGGCTCCTTCAGGAGAACTCCTCTTCGTAACGTTCTACATTTTCCAGTTGTTCATTTTTAACTGCAACTTGAACTTTATTAATTTTTCTAGTATATAATAGAAACATCGTCCTGGGCTAAAAGCTGGCATAAGCAGCTTGACTGGACCCAAGAGACCTTGCTGTACATGACAGGGCGATAACAGGGAGTACTTTGTAACATAAAACAATTCAAAAGCAGTTCCACCCGCACAAAATCAATTGTAACATTTTCATGTATAAGCCTATTTACAGGATAATTGTCTTGCGATGCAGAAACAGACAACATTAAAAGATATATGATAAGATTAAGAAAAAAAATATCAAACAACACCATACAATTACAATAATTATACATGAAATATATATGTTTACAAGTCGACAAGTCAGTTGTATCAACATAATTATTAAGGATTTCGGTATATTGTGTTTAATGGATTATAATTTGTATTCATTGCGAAAACGTGGTATATGTAAAGGATCATGGTTTCTTAGATGTACTGCTATTCTATGGCGCTGCAATGCGGCTATGGATGTAAGCCGATTTCTTAACTCATCCTTTGCAAAATAATACATTCTTAGGGGTGGTCTACCCAAATAACTTGGTATTTCTGTTACAAAGTTTTTGTCGTCGATAGGCATTCAGTATTGGCAATGTGCCTGAGGAGCGCTTTTTCTAATGTAATTATTCTATTTATGTTCGTTTGTGTTGGGGTCCCCCATAATAATCTACAATTATTAAATTGTAAGGTAAAACAAGGAATTATAAAATAAAATAAAAAGAACCGCTTTCGCCTTGGCAGGATTATTTCTAAATCCATTTTACTGTCACCACTCAGACTGATTACGTAGCAGTGCATTATACCTAATAAATAGTTCGTTGATATCCTTTCTAGTAAAGGCTAAAGTGTTATCATCTGCATATACAATGAAATCAACTATAGCATCAGTAGTTACTAAGTCATTAACATGTATGTTAAATAATCGGGGGTCCAGAGTCGTGGGTCCTTGTGGTACCCCGTTTTTAATTGACAAGAATGAAGATTGGACGTTATCTTTACATACACAGTGTCATATTTTTCACGTACGACTTCATCAAGGCGACGGGACTGCCGAAAACTCCATACATTGAAAGCTTAGATATAAGAATGTCATAATTGAGGCAATCAAACGCCTTGCTGTTGTCAATGAAAATCCCGAGGGCGAAATTCCACCCACCGTCTATAGCTAACGCTATACTTTCGTTCAAGGATAAAATAGCTGTCCCCGTAGATCTTCCTTTTCTAAAGCCAAATTGTGAATTTTTTATAACGTTATATTTGGCTAGAAATTTTGTTAGGCGTAAAGCAATATTTTTTTCTAATGTTTTGGAAAAAATTGTTAGCACAGATATTGGCCGGTAATTGGAGACTTTATTTACATCACCGTGTTTGAATAACACCTATATTCTAACTCGTTTGATTCGATCTGAGAAAGTTACCGACTCTATTGCTAAATTCAATATGTGAAACAACGCACGAGTGAAGGGCATGTTCTAAAACGTATTTTATTTGCTTGATTATAAATTATCAATATGTAATGCCTTGCTGATATTTAAATTTATTATTGTTGTGAACACCTCATGTTCATTTCCTGGTTCCATAAATATATAATTACCAATACTATCATTCAGCGAATAAATAACTCGGGGGTCACGGCTGTGCACTATGCCTGCGGTCACAAAATGAGTAATAAAGTGATTAGCCAGCGCTTGACAGCTAAGTTCACAATTATTATCAGTTATTGAATTGCGTATTTTGCTTTTATTTTCACGACCTAAGACGCAATTTATTACTTTCCAAACCGCAACCGGACGCTTCTTGTTCATTGCAGAAAACATAACACGTTGATAGTAATGTATCGTCGCTTGCCTCAGTATTTTATTCAATCGATTTCTTTCTGTGTTAATTTCCTTAAGTTTGATTTCTGATCTCGAATGCAGGAAAGTATTATAAAGGTGGTTTTTGCTTTTTATCAGCTTGATGTTGTCTTTGGTGATACACGGTCTTCGTATCTTTTTTGAACGTCTGACGTGTCTGAATAGAAAATGCACAATGTCAATGCACACAAAAGCTTCAAGGAACTCGTTATATACTTCGCTTACCTGATTTTTTCTTAACACGAAATTCCAGTCGTGCGTAATCACAGCCTGGCTAAATAAATCGAGTGCGTAATTCGAAATGTGTCGATAAGTAATTCGTTGTGTTGTTTGTTCATCACAGTATACACTACAAAAACAGGACCATGGTCACTAATATAATAAGAAATTTTACCCGTAGTGCATAGAGGTGTATCTATATTTGCAATGAGAAGGTCGAGGGCAGATGAAGTTGAAGGAGTAACCCTGATTGGTGTAGTAATCAGATTAGTAAGGCAAAATGAAAATACTAGGCTATTTATATAGTGCACATAGTTATTACCCTCCAAAACAGTTATGTTAAAATCACCTCCAGAGACAAAATCAAAATTATCGGCTAAGCTTATTCCAAAAGTTTGCTGAAATAAGACAAAAAGTTCTTGATACAGCCGGTTGGAGAGCGGTATATTACTGACATCACCCTTTCTGTGGTTTTGACCGTTAGTATTTGGTAATCATGACTTATGAATGAAAATTCTGACACCATTTCATAATTACAATTATTTTAGCATAAAGGGCCACACCACCTTCTCGCCTATTCTGGCGGTTCATGTAAAATGAGGTACAGCCTTCCAGTTGAACAACACCGCAGCTGCTTTGCAATCAAGTTTCAGATATCATGACGTCAAACTGAAACGAAACTTTATTGAGAAAACAAGTAATGCTGTTGCCCTTGCCAACAGGGAAACGGGAATTGAAATGCAAAACAGAGGTATATGTAGTGTCTGGATGATGAACATTTTGCGGTAAGGCAAAATCAAGACATTTCATTTGAACAGAAAGTGCAGGTTGTAATGCAACATTAAGCATATCTTAGAAAGTTCTTCCTTATGATCTATCGTTATGATTCGCGTGTCGCCAGACAGTCTCGCGAAAACTTTTGAATTCTACGACCAAACGGATTTCCATTCATGATCACGTTTTCTACCGATAGCAATTCCAAGCAGCCGCTTTAGTGTAGGGCACAGCTGCTCGTTAACACATATATTGTGGAAGTTAACAATACCAATGTCTTTGTTGACAAGACGCGCTTTCCTTGCCTTCTTCAGCGCAGCATCACGCTTGGTTCGGGACTTAAACTGCACCACAATGCTCGATTTTTTCGGGTCTCGAGTTGGAATAAGATGACATACTTCAATATTAGTCTCTATAATTTCTTGTTCGATGGCGTCTCTGATTTTTCGAATAAATTTAAGCACACTTTTATCATCAGACCTAAAAACGCCTTGTATCTAAATATTCTTGTTTCTGACTACTACGAGCGCACAAACCTCTTTTCAAGCTCTTCAGTCCTGAATTCGAGAGCCCGCATTTTCCTTAAAGTATCTTGTTTTGATTTTCTAGTTTTTGTCTTGCGGATTCTTCAGCTCCTAATTTTGCCTCAAGTTCTTCAATTGAGGCGGGACCCAACTTTATGCTCAGAGTACAATCCTTCTGTTCTACCTTATGTTCTCGGATCTCATTGCGCATGTCCCTAACCATTGTCTCGCGACACTGCTTTAGTTGATGTAAACTCTTGCTTTAGCTGAAATGTTTAGCTTTTATTTCATCTTTCAGTTAGGCCATTTCTTTAGTCATGCTGTATCAACAGAAACAACCCGCGACATAGAGAATATATATAAACGATGCAAAAAGGAAACAATGCCTGGCTGTAGCAACGGTGAAACTGTATGCAATAGTAATAATGAGCCGAGAACAGAAACCTGCAGCAAAAAAGGCAGACAAGAGCTCAGCGTTGCAGTAGGTACGTCGTCGCTGCTTCCAAGCGAAGTGCCGCAGAGCACCCATTTTTGCAGCTTTGGGTGCTGTGATGTTGTTGCCTATGGTACAGTTGATTGGTTCAGCTGACAGTCGCGCCTGACGGGTGCAGTGGTGGAACCCTCACCGCACCAGTCAACGTGCACACGTGCACGCTTGTAGGCGCACCAATGTTGGCAAAACTTGCAGCTGAAATATCGATGTCCATTAGCCTCTTGAATTTAGCATTTCGGATATGGGGTGGCAGCCATTGATTCTTCTTTTCTGTGCAAGTCACAGAGTTCCTCAGCCTCACAGAAGTTTCAATGGCGAAAAGGGTCGCGGCAGCGTGCGAACATGCTGCATCTACACCTGCCATGCAAGGGCAATGAGGTGTAGTAATAGTGCCATCTGTTCTGGCGAAAATCCAGGTTTTCAGCGGTTACTTTCGTAGGCACTGGGAATGGTTGAGGTCAAAGGTTGATTGAAATTTCAGTAAGTCCACTTTTGAAATGCGAACTTAAATTTGCTGAATACAACAACAGATCTGGCTTGTGGTTCCATGCTGCACTATCAACAAACTTACTTAAAATGTTACAGTAGCTGAATGATTTTACTTGTGCATTACTAGTTTCAGGCAAACACAGAAGTAGCCTGCAGAAATCAGCGTTCACCTCTAGCTTTCATTTAATGTTACCGATATTTCCCTGGTTCTCACAATTTATGATTTTTTTCTGATTGCTGGATCATCTTTTATTGTTGCCACGTGCGGCCGTCGTAAGCAACGAAACTGTAGTGCACAAAAGGAAAAGAAGCCAAACATTGTCTACAGCGACGAAATGAGTGCAACTGCAGTGACGTAGGAAAAAATGAACATTTACTTGGGTCACAACATAAAAAAGCGTCAACTAACCTCACTTGGAACATTGACACGCTGCGATGTAAGCTGCTTTGCTGCTACCCTCATTGTCCGTCTACTGGCAAAGTATTTGTGGCCGCCCTGTGACTTGTAGTTTTTCGTCTGCTGCAGAGTGCCGTTTCTTGTTGAAAGGACCAAACAATTGACGATGCCACTAGGTCTCACGGCAGGCAATCACGACCACTATTCAGTGCAGTGTCTTTACCGATGCGCTCTTTGTAGGGGTCTTTCTATCGCGCATTTCAATTTTCGCTCGCTAACCAGCCCGTGTGGTTGGCACGAGCTCTTCAAAGCACGAAGGGCAAAGAATGTGCACGTTTTCCTTCGCCAAGTCGACAAGGTGCTCCGGCCCGACTATGTGTTCTTAAATAAGGTGCTCTCTAACTGTGCAAGCCGGAAGTTACGTCATGTGCAACCCGTGTATAGATGAGAATAGTGAGCTGTTGAAACAATGCTTCAGGTCATCGTTTACTGCTTGTATGTAATAGTCCTACCTTACACGGCCCCGGTAATACATACTAAAGAAAACTGTTACTCAGGGATGGCATGACAGCTATGAACCGGGCAACCTGTCAAAAAATTAAATACGCTGATGCCTTGGTTCAAAGAACGACAAGTTCCAGTGAAATTGTGAATGTTTTCCAATCTCAGCTTTAAGGTACCTGTCATTGAATCGGGTGGCGCACCAGGCGCGCGCCACTCCGAAATTTTTCTGTTAGCAGGTGGCCTACACAGCTCCTCTTTTAATCTCACCTTACCAGCACCCAGTAGAGTGGGTGCCACTTCCCTCCCTAAAAAAAACCTTCTAGATACACCGCTGGCGCACGTGCTTTAAATTTCTGCCCTACAACGACTCATTGTGACAGTGTTTAGTTGTTTGTAGACGCGGATAACTTTTAGCGCAAAGTGAGGTAGCAGGAGAACCTTGGTGACAGAGCAGTGACTTCCTTTTTCGCTTTGCTTGCCGCGCGCGTTAATTTTAGTACGAAATTATTATAGGCATGCATGCCTATTTTATGCAATCCAATAAAGAGGACCCTGTAAAGTTGTAGCATAGATTGTATTGGCACTCCCCAGGTCTTTCTTGCTAGGAACTTCAACATATGGCAAATTTCTGTCAGGCGTTTTCTCACATAATTCACATGAGTGGTCTAGGAGAGATTTCTGTTAATTTGCGTCCCCAAAAATCTGTGACTCGTGCTGCACGAGATCAATTGTCCGTCGAAGAATATCACGTATGGAGACATTGATTTCCTGGTAAACGCCACCCCTGCACACTTTTCATATGATATATGAAGTCCTTGTTCTCGAAGGCAGGACGATGTTAAAGTCGCTCCCTTCTGAAGCCACGCGCGAAGCTGCAGTCGCGTCACAGCCGACGTCCAAATGCAAATGTCGTCGACATAGACGGAGAGCCTAGCGGTGCATGGCAGGATGTCGGCGAGTCCAATGAGTGTTAGACTGAATAGCGTTGGGTGCAGTACTCCGCCCTGAGGCACCCCACGATTATTTTAATGCTGAGATGTCGGACCATCCTCGGTAAGTACGAAAAATGATCTCTTATGTAGATAGTTACTTTTCTAGAAATAGACCTTGCCGCCAAGTCCTACTGCCTCTAACACGTTGAAAATCGCTTCGTGCGTTACGTTATCGTACGCTCCTTTAACATCCAGAAATAGGTCCGAAGGTAGTCTTTTGCAGGACTTCTGGTGCACGACGTACGCCATTAGGTTGATAACGTTGCGAATGGAAGAACGGCCACTGCATCTGGATATACCAGGTATTGTTCGAGGTACCATTCTAGCCGTGCTAGAGCCATCCTCTCCATTAGTTTTCCGATGCGACTGGCAAGCGCACATGGTCTACAGGCGACTTGCTAGGCTTGTGGAATTAGGCGACTGGTCTTCCATTCCTCGGGATCCGTACTGTCTGCCAGGAGTTGTCGAACAAAAGCAGGAGCACTTTCCGAGCCTCTTCGCCAAGATTACACAGGGCACGATAGGTTATACTGTCGGGTCCTGGTGAAGATGAACGCTTGCACAAGGTCATTGCAGCTTCGAGTTCGTCCATGGAGAAAGGATTCTCCTTGCGGGGATCGTGTGAAATCAGTGAGTGGTGGGGCGTCGATGTTCCATCGGAACTAGCTTCGCCAGCAATCCTACAGTAGAAAGCTACACCGACGTCAATCTCGCTACATTGTTGGTCAAGGGCCTAAGGCTTAGAAGCGTGGCACTGCTGAGGGGTTCCACGGAGACCACGAACAGTTCTCCATATGTGAGACAAACGTTTTCGTTGGTTCAAAGACTCGCGTAATGACATCCACCTTTGCGATGCAAGTTTGTTCATGTGACGCTGAATTTTCTTTTCAGTTCTTCTGGCCAAACACAAGTCATGTACAGACTTTGTGCGCCTGTGTCTTCGCTCTGCACGGTGACGAATTGCACGAAGCTTCTCCAGCTCAATGTCCTATTCGGTGCATGCATAGATTCTCTGAAACAAATATGTGGCGCGCTCTAGGGCACCGTTTATGATATCCTCTCGGCTAGAGGACAAGTCAACACTACAGCTGTCTTCGACAATTGATTTGAGCATTGACCAGTCTATGCATTGTGCGGCGCCGGCTAACTTGGAGCCCGTCAGCCCTTCAATTCTAAGTGGGTTGGTGGTCGCTTCCCCGCATTTCAATATTCGAAAACCACCTGACCTTTCCAGTGAAGGAGCGTGAAACAAAGGTGAGTTCAAGGCAGCTACAGTAGGCATTTCCACACAGAAAGGTGGTACTTTCATCATTTAACAAGCGCAGTTCTCGTTCGGAGGCAAATGACACAAATCTTCTGCCTGTCGAGTTTATCTTAGAGCTTCCCCAGAGATGGTGGTGGGCATTAAAATCTCCAGTCATCACCAAAGGCTGCGGAGTCGCTGTCGTGTTTTGTCGTAACCGCTCACAGTCCAGCCGACTTGAGGGTGATATGTAGGCTCGAACTACTGTGAGAGTGAGCTTGCCTTTCTTCACTGTCCGACATACGTACTGGTTTTCTTGATCAGGTGGCACTGGATGATGGAGATACGTAAGAACACGTCGTATGAATACGATGATTTGCTGCAATCTCCGTCGGTGGCGGACATGAAACACTCATACCCGGACAGTCTCATGTTATCTGGTAGGCGCTCGCAGATGACGATGATTGGGAACATATTCGTGAACGCCAACTGTCGAAAGCATGACATGCGTGACTTAAGTCCTCTGGCATTCCACTGAAATATCGATGCGTTCGGGACTTCGTTACGAAACGACGGTTTCTGGAGAGCCATGATTTCAACCAAGAGCTCCAAGTACTGGACTCAATGTAGGGCGCTGTAGCGCGCTTTGTGCAGACGAAGATTTTATGTTGGTAAGTATAACGCGAATGGCATTCATGAGCGACCGCAGAATGTTGATGACCTGGAAGTAATCTGCCAGCGTCGCTTCAACATTTGCCGAGGCAGTCGAAGTTGTTGTGCTTTGAGGCAACTTAGCAGGGAGTTGTGTCCTCGGTAGCTCAGGCCATTCTTCCGGACGGGCGAGCCTCTCCACTTTGTTTGCTTTCCTTGTATCTGTCTTGGTGACACTGTGCGTTGACTCGGCAACCCTTCGGACGAAAGATGGCGTGTTCCTATCTGCAGTTGCAGAATGTCGTAAATGTCTTCGGTGTCAATGCCGACGTCGCCGAACAGTGGCAGCAGCCTCTCGATGCATTGAATTGTCCCGCACCATTCATTTTAGGATCGCGAATTCCTTCCGCACCCACGGAAGATCCTTTGATGAGGCCTTGTGAGGACCGCTGCAGTTAGGGCACTTTAGAACATCTGTGCTGCAGGCGTCTTCTGAATGGGACCCAGAGCACTACGGGCACACGATGTTGTTCACGCAGACACCCTTTACGTGGCCAATCTTGCAACACTTGAAACACTGGAGGGGCTTCGGTACGAATGGTAGTACTGGATGGCGGAAATGTTCTACTTTGACGTGGGAAGGAAGGCTGTCTCCTTCAAACAAAATCTTCAGATAGCGTGTGTTTCCCAGTCTGAAAGTCTTCGTAATAAAAGTGCCATCTGTCGTTAACTTGATCAGTATTGGCAAGTCATCATGCGGCATGGCAACGTCGACGTCATAAATGACGTCCGCAGTGCCTTCGCGCCGGTATGGATCATTGATGGCACCTTTACGTAGTTGATCTCAGTTATATTACGTAGGTCTTCTAGGGCGTTGCGATGTAAGACATCAACTGCCAAGATATACTTCCGCGAGTTTATTTGCACGTCTTTAACCTCATTTGGTGCGATTCTCTCGAGTAACGAAGGGAGGACTTGCCTGCTGAGGAGCCGCAAATTGGTCGCCGGGTCCACGGGCATAAAGAGCATAGTGTGCGTGCAGCGCAGCGGCGAACTCTTCACGGTAGAGGCACTAGGCGACGAAGATGCCTGCAGTAGTCTTCTTTTCGCTGATCTACTCATCATCACCTGGAAGTCATCGTCGGACAAGTCGTAGCTCTCCGAACATAACTGAGTGGCCTCGCTGTTTGTATCACTTGACGCGCTTTCACGTTTCCTGGACGCTATCCAATCTGACGATTGCGCATCAGGAAAGTCCTCGGTGATCTCCCCATCCGTTGCCGCAAGGAGGGAGCGGAAGCTCTGAGAAATGCAGGGAAACAAAGCGAAAAAGTGGAGACAAAAGTACAAGCGTTCCATTAAAGAATCACTTTGTATTCCTTTTCTTCTTGACCACACCTCACATCTCGAGTGTTTCAAATATGCGAGAGTGCTGCATTGCTTCCGACACGGAGTTGAGGTTATCTCTGTCTATCAGGGAATTGTACACGTATTCAGCTATTTCATTAAAAAACTTGTACAATCTTGCATCGTCAGGCATCCTGAGATTCACTATGTTGCACAGCTTCAAAATTACTTCTATATATATGGTACATGCCTTGCTTGGAAGCTGTAACCTCTGAGCCAATATCTGCTCCGCTCACTTATTCGTCGGGTTAGAATCCCCCAAGCAGTTCTGCACTTCCTCAACAAAACGATCGCAAGTTGTGAACAAGTCTTCGGTGTTTTCATACCACAGGAGGGCGGTTTTAGCTAGAGAGAACAGAGCCTGACTGAGCTGCGATGCCGAGTCCTAGCCATTGCTTCCGCTCCCCCATTTGTTGTTCTTGAGCCGCTGATCGACGTCTTCTCCTGAGGTTCCGTCGATGTTCGGCGTCACTCGGTAGTACGGCAAGGAACCCATCCGAAATGACCCGAACTAATCTGTGGTATAGACTTGGGACGTCATCTCGAACGGCGAAGGCGGAAGTAGAACTCTAGTATATTCTACTCCCGGGAGTAAAGTCCAGGGAGTAGAACTTCTGTTGTTGGGTTCGTCTTCGTCTGACCCAGTACTTTCAACCAGTCTGATACAGACTCCGGAGAGGGTTAAGCGGGTGCTTCATTGATCAAGGCACAAATACCCCGTGGGGATCGCAGGAGCAACGTCGTATTTGTTTTTTCCTCCACTGTCAATTCCGGTTTGTTCCGCTTGCTGTGACCTTTGTAACAATATATATATATATATATATATATATATATATATATATATATATATATATATATATATATATATATATATATATAAATATATGTATGTATGTATATATATATATATATATATGTATGTATGTATCACTTTTGGGCCTTTGTATTGATGTAGTGGTGCAGGACCACGCAGCAAGAGATTTTTTTAAGAATTTAGAGGGTATTTCGAGCGATTTGCTTAAAGCACAACAAATTGATTGCGCCGGATACATCGCACTCAAAGCCATTAAATAGCAAGGCACAATAAAAGCGCAAGCATAGGTAGCCATGTCCATAACAATAAAACAATGAAATGTTCATTATTCTTATATATTTAGCCTTGTAAATGAAACGAAAAAAAAACCCTTGCGGCGGAAGACGACTGATGACCAAATGTAATTATTTTCCTATTTGTGCAGTGCACAAATCATTTAGGAGCGTGACTAACGCTATCGGAGACACCCTCCATGTAGAATGTTCGCAAGGCCTCAATATTTCAAAATTTTGCTCCAACTCTGTGCACTTGGGACATCATCTCGATCGGCGAAGGTGGAACTCTATGCTTGCGCGATATAGAGAAGGAGGTTTAGATAAGCGGTAATGGGCATTATATTCAGCGGTAATTGTGCACGCAGAACTATCGTCTTAAGCATACTTGGTCTTTGAAGTCAACCTGTTGTCGCACATTTTAATAGAAACCACTCGAGCTCCTTTTCCCAGGTTATTCGTCCTTCCGGTCGCCATACTACCATTTCCCCCGAGGAAACCATTGTAGCGCGGCAAATTTGGTGTCCAGTCAAATGCCTGTTTATATCTTTTACAGGATGTTCGACTGCTAAAACAACCAACTCTAGTCGATACCCCATGACACACTTCTCATGCTTCAATTTGTTGAACGTGGTTCACTACGAAGAATAAAATCTTCTTCTGCATCACAGCCTAATACCCCGCCCCCCTTCCCTATGCACGAAACAATGTTCAGTATATTTTACGGATATATTTCCCTTTTCTCTATCCTCTCTTCTAGCTATACCAGGCCCATCAAACCCTACCTTTCCAGGTAAGATTACAAATGAGGAACCTTATCACTGTTTATAACCTTTAAACCGCAGTGTGCTATGCCATCTAATAATAATAATAATAATAATAATAATAATAATAATAATAATAATCTTTATTTCCCTCATGAAGTGAGTGAAATAAAGATTATTATCTCTCCGCCCATTTTTTATTTTGGAAATGAAGTCATAGTATTATGGCTAATTTCGTTGCCCTTTGGTGTTCGGGAACCGTAATGCACGAAAATCTCGGAACTCTATGTTTGCTTTTCTGAGAGCATGAGGGAGAGAAACAAAATAAGACAGGTGGTGACGTCACGTTTTTTAAAGCCGGAAATGCAGCCGTATTGGGGCGTCATATCCTTTTGTGCCTGCAATCAGCTCACAGAATCAGAGAGGAGCGAGTTTGAACTTGCATTGCTACGAGTCGCCAGAAGTGTGTACTGCCGACACGCTTCAGAACAAAGCTTACGAAACTTCTGTGGTAGATTTAGTAGAGCAGACGCGCCCCAGTGCTTTTCCGTGGCACGTTCAAGGAGACAACAAAGGCCCGCGCCGTGATTAGTTGAGTGTCTGTGCTTCTGTCTTACACTCACACTCATAGACCCTAACACAACTTTCAAGCTTACACCACACGCTGCAAAGTCAGCTTGTGTCGCGAAAACAGTGTGCTGCGAGAAAGACACGGGCCTCAAAATGTTATCTCAGTTTTCAGAGGCCAAGAGCAGCAGCGAGAGCTTCAAGAGGCGTTTGCTATGGCAACGTCGACGCTTGTGGTACCAGTCCCGTGCTCCTTTGCGAAAAGGAGCATGTGACTTCCGCCACACTTTCTCCAACGCGTCCATGCTGGCTGCAGTCTCTCCTACGCCTTCCTTCCTTCAATATCAATTTTATCAATTTGATCCATTTGATCAATTAAACAGATTACCCTTAACTATTGTACTCAATAATTAACTATGATGCCTTGCTTTCCATAGAACATTTTCTATTCGCAGCTAAGAACTTGTAATCGAATAAGTTTTATTGGGTTAGTTATGAATAACATAGAGCACTAGAGCACCTAAATTATTTTTCGCTCCACTTGAAAAAGCGCAATACGGATTTTTCTTCAGTTCATCACACCAATGAGGTAGTATCTGTAGCGAAAGTTGACGCGCGTTATTACACAACGTATAAAATCAACCGAAGAAAGCCATGAGCTACAATGCACTGATGCTTCGTAAGATTTAGTGATTTGTGAAAACCTGATGTTGGCTGTGAGAAAGTAACCATCCCCTCTAAGTTGTCAATGGCGTGCACGATATGAGTGGCAGCATATTCTCGTTTTCTTGAGCAAAAACATATGCATTCATGCCTATACAGGGTGTTTCAGCGAACACTTCCAAACTTTTAAAGGTTGCCAGTTGTAGAAAGCTCAATCCTTGAATATGGGCGGGTCTAGAAGAAGAGGCGGACAATCCCTGCCATAAAATTCAAATGCCAAATCGGCTTATTTAAAAGAATTCCCTAATTACCTTTTTAGCTTATTATCTTATGACCCATATTGCAATTTACAAATTCTAGCAGTGGACTTCGCAAGGCGGACCCACTTGGAACGAATGCTCAGGACGAGAACCGTTTCGAGATACAAATTCCAGAACTTTGCCGACAAAGGCATTGGCCTTCAAGTTGTGTGCTTCCGTGCATGAAACGAAGTTTTGTTAACAAATTAACTGGAATGCCAATGCATTTCTCTGCAAAGTTCGGGATTTTATATCTCGAAACTGATGTCATTTTGAAAATTTGTTCCAAGTGGATCCGCCTTGCGAACTCCATGGTTAGAATTTGTAAAATGCAATATGGACCATAATGTAAACTACTATGGCTGCATTCTACGACCTCGGCCATATAAACTCAGTGTCGTCTATTGTTACAACTGTTTTCGACCGGGCCACATGTGCGAATCCTGTCCATTTACAGCGCCAGATGAAGCTGTAATAGCTGGCTCAGTTTCTTACCGATGCGGACTCTGCAAGACCGACGACCACGAGATCACTTCTTCAACTTGTCACACAAAGCAAAAGGCCACTCCAAAGCGATGGCCTCAGCATGCTGCAACAGAACCAGTGCTGACATCTGACAGGTTTGCTGCGCTCCAGTGGGATGACGACGACTGACCACAGCTTTCCCAGTCCGACCCGCCGGCACCCCATTTACAACAGACTTACAGTGACAAAGTTCACAAAGACCGCCGTGGCCTGCTGGTTACACACAAGCAGAGTGGGCCGGAACATCCGCGTGATAATATGGCAGCAGTTGACAATCAAATTGCCCGCATTTTAGCTGAGGTGTCCAAGCTCCGACAGCACCGTGAATTACTTGCGCGTCGGCGACGTGCAGTTGAATCTCACACCAGTACAACTATCGATGCCACTGCATCATTGTCTCTGTCACGCCCTGCTGTATCAGTCGCAGAGTCTACCAGGTCTTCAGCTCCATTGCCGGATAACTCTCCAAGATCCCTTTTGCGGTTCATGGTCAGCCAGTTATCCAACCTGACATCTGTGATTTGAAAACGCCTGAACCCGTAATCAATATGGAGGGCACATGTGTTTGTGGCGCGCTTCAGTGGAACTGTAGAGGGCTCTCCACGAAATTGGGGGAGCTTAAATTCCGTCTACGTATGAACAAGCTGCAGGTGTGGGCCTTGTTACTACAGGAGACCAACGCCTTGCCTGCCATTCCGGGCTTCAGTGGATACGTGTGTCCTTCGATGAGTGACCGTCGCGTGCACACAGCTGCCCCTCCAGGAAAGGCGGCAGTGTATGTTGATACGCGCTATCCTCAGGTATGCCTTTCTCTTGAAAACTGGTGTAACTCATATCAGGAGGTAGTGGCAGTAGCTGTGAAGTTACCTAAGGCAACTGTTGTGGTAGTGTCATACTACATAAGACCAGCCGGTGGCTCTTCTTCACGATTTAATCTGGGCTGATTAGTGAATGTACGTCGCCAATACCCAGCGTGTCCTATTTTAGTTGGTGGTGATTTCAACGCCCCTCGCCCAGATTGGGGGTACCCTACTTCTAGCCCTCGAGGTAGGCTTGTGCGGGACGCCTTCGCGGATGCGTAGTTTCTACTACTGAACCATCCCGATTCAGCAACGCGGGCTGTGCCTCAAGCTCAACGTACAACATACGTACCAGATCTTACGTGGTGGTCGGGTCCTGGCACTCCCACTTGGTACCTGTATCCCGACTGCTGGGGTAGTGACCACCATCCTATCATCGGCCTTCATCCGTCGCAAGCCCGCCGATTGTGCCGCAAGTGTTCTGTGGTAAACTGGGACACCTTTCGCTCCGTTCTCCAAGATACCTATGTGGACTCGTCACCACTACTTGTTGATCGCATACAAAGCGCGCTCAATGAAGCTACAACCATCAGCTGGGTAGACGTCGATCGACCGGCGCCGGATATCGGCCTGTTCAACTTGTGGGCTGCTCGCAGACAAGCTGCGCTGGCAGCATCCCGAGACCCCACTTCTTCAAAAGCACGTACAAGACTGAATTTCCTTACTGCTAAGGCCCGCAGATATGAACGCGACCTCTCGCGGAGGCACTGGCATACGTGGTGTGAGCGGTTTTCATCCAAGACATCGAATGCTTCTCTCTGGCGAACGTTCCATGCCATGGAACACGGTTGCCACCGTCCAGACGCGGCAGGCACAGCCTGCTTCGCTGCTGGCTTGTCGCCGTATGATTTCGCCAGAGAAGCAGCCCGGAAGTTTTTTCCCGCAGTACGACGTGTTGCCACAAACAGCCAATGGTGCTTCCTTGGCAGGCATTCCGACACATATCGACAGGTTACCATCTACAGCAGACTCCGAGGGCATTGCAAGCTCTTTCACCATGCCTGAGTTGCTTGCAGCGATAGATGGTACCAGTCGCAAGACAGCACCCGCTTCAGACTCTACTACTTATGAGGCCTACAAGAACCTGAGTTCCGTTGTGCTGCCTCAACTCCTCGACACCATTAACAAGGTATGGCTAGATGGCGTTGTCCCTCCAGGCTGGAAATCAACTATTGTGATCCCGATTCCGAAACCAAGCAAGCCGCCGACTTACCTTGGTAACTTCCGACCCATTTCCTTAACGTCAACGTTGTGCAAGCTTGCTGAGAAAATGCTAGCCACACGACTGTCGTGGTGGCTAGAGCACCACGGTTTCTACCAACCTACTCAAATTGGCTTCCATCCATCCATAGGTACTGAAGATGGGCTGGCTGTCCTGGCATCCTCGGTTTTATTGTCAACTCGTAGCCACTGTGTCCGCACTGTCCTCGCTGTTGACACCGAAAAGGCGTATGATAACATCAGTCATGCTGCCATGTTGGCTTCAATTGACATGCTGCATTGTCCCCCTAGAGTACGGAATTTTGTCAAATCTTTCCTTGAAGACCGACATTTTGCGATTCGCCTCAGTGGCGACGCCGTCGGCTCATTTGTCTCGCTTTGTGGCGTACCCCAGGGATCTGTATTGTCACCTACATTATTCAATATTGCTTTCATCCCGCTGGCATGGCGCTTACAAGATGTACCCGACATAAAGTTCGTGTTGTACGCTGATGATATCACGGTATGGAGCACTCATCACGACCTACAGACTCAAGCCGCTGCCGTTCCATCAGCTTTAGATATCACGGCGACTTACGCTTCTTCGGTCAGCCTTAGGCTTTCCGTCAGCAAATCTGCTTACATGTCAGTCGCCAATCGCAGGGCCGGCGTAAACTCTCTGCAATACCCATTCGTCTTCATCTATCCGTAACCCCTCTTCAACAATGTTCAACTATAAAAATTCTCGGTGTGATGGTACACAAATCGGCAATCGGAACTGCTTGGCTCTCCAGCGCTAAAAAGCAGGCAATTCAGACGTTGGGTCTGATTAGGCGCATTGCTCCTAAAACGGGCGGCGCCAGCTCATATGTTGCGCGACAATTGGTGAAGGCGGTAGTGCAACCACGCCTTGTTTATTAAGCCCAATTCGAGAATTTGACGAGGGCACAACGGGATCGCCTTGAGGCTTTTAATCGCGAGGCAATGAGGGTCATCACTTGCCTTCCCCGCATCACCCCGTTCGTGGCTCTGCAAGAAAATGCACAGCTCAACATACTAGATGAGCTGGTGCAGCAGCGACGTGATGCTCGGAGGCTTAAGGCCAGCCTTTCACACGCAACGTGTGCTCCTCGAACTCGCTTCTACCACATCCGTCGCCAGTTCTTCCTCCCTGGAGTTTTGTATAGCTGAGTGATAACAAGCCAACTGATATACATCGCCCGACATCAACTCACGCGGCGGCGTCGCTTCGTGACCGAATTATTGCTCAAGATTCCCACCTGCCGCTTGGCTCCATCGTCCTTTACGTTGATGCAATCATTCAGGACTGTAAAACAACTACTGCAATTTATTGCCCATGCGCACCTTCCCTTAATAAGATGACCCGGTTTCAAATCCAAGAAACTCCTTCCTCCTTTTGTGCTGAACTCCTTGCTGTCCGAGAAGCGTTGTGCTCTGTGGCAGCCTTTCCCATGGTGCCCACGGCCCGAATCGTCACCCGCACTGATGCCCTCCAGGTGACGCGGCTTCTGCGACGCGTCAGTCGCAGCCATGACATATGCCAACAGATCCATCTTCTGGCGGCACGCATCCCGCAGCCAATATCTGTCGAGCGGATCCCACGAGACCTTCTAAATTTCCAAAGCTGTGCGGATTCTGCGACTCGTCTAGCGACCTCTCCATCATCACTGCCTCAACTCTTTCACCTAGATGATGCCACCCTCCTTTTAACAAGAAAGGAGCACCTCCGGTGCCGCACACGTGCTCTCATACCTCCGTGTGCGGTAAACCTCCCCCGCGGTCTTACCCGTGCAGAGGAGGTTGCGCTTCGGAAGATCCCGGTTGGGGTTGCCCCCACTCCTGCCGTGACTAGGAAGTGGCCGCACTTTCGTCCGTTATATCCTCGTCCTGAGAGTCCACTCTGTAAGTCGAGAAATGCTGAAGCCGACATCCACCACCTGCTGTGGGTTTGCCCTGCACTGAAACCGACGAGGCACCGGCACCTCGCCGCAGGGGGACTCTCGCCGCATAATCCGAGCGATTACGCGGCTTGCACGCAGGGACCGCATTATCTACCCCTCTTGGACTTCATTAGGTAAGAAAATCTTTTTTTCATTCATTTAATCATCCTTATTCACCCCCATCCCATACCCCTGTATGCCCTGAGGCATTTACCCTCGCCTTAAAAAAAATTGTGAACGTTTATTAATTAGCCGATTTTTCATCTCAGCTTTCTGTGCAAGTATTGTCCGCCGCTTGGTGTAGAACAGCTCACGAACTATAATTGTGATATATGCCACAGGCAACTTTTAAAGATTTTGAAAGTGTTCACTGAAACACCCTGTATATTGATGGTGTGATTGGTGTAGCAAATATTGTAGATTTGTCAGTGCTCCTACATTTAGTTAGGTAACTCTCAAATGGTCTTCTTTTTCAGGATTTCTAGTCTTCCCAGTCTCTGGCCGAAGTTTGGTATCTCCTCGATATTATTTGCCTGCTTTACCGACCCTGTGTGAGTGCCCTATTTTATACGCAATTGATTTGTTATATCCGATGTAGGCTACTGCGAGCAATTGAACTCTATATTCGCATTCAAGCATAGTGCCAGATTAGCAAACCTATGGGAATATTACTGTACCTGATTTGGTATATCATTAAGCACTGAATCATGTAAAGCTCATCTCCTCGTTGTACTTGCCTAGTGACCTTATTCCGTACGATTCCTTTCTAAGCAAGCCTTCAATATTTAGTTTCAAATAAAATTTATTGCATATGAGAGATTTAAAGAAAAACTGAAATCTACATCCACTGTGACTTGTCTCCGCACACGGCTGACGTGGCGTTGCACCAGGCTGAGTCATATTGCCATTGGAAAGGCAGAGATCATTTTATCAAAATACAAAAGAGCAGCTAGAGATGGCGAAGCCGCTGCTTTGTTATACGCACCTCATTGTTTACTCAGTGAAATAATTTCAACAAGTGCTTCAATCCTTTAATTATCATAAGACTCAATCTGGCTATCTCTCACTTCATTCCCCGTGATCAAACAGAAAGGTCGTAAAGCAGCAGTCAGATTGGGCCTACATTTCACCGATGCTAACAAGAGGCCGACAAGACAGCGGATATTGGCAGACTAGTCGGTAGAGTTTGTAGCAATAATTGAGGTCATAGCGCGGGATTCACATAGACAAGAAAGACGGCAGGACAGGACATGTCAGTGTGAATCCAGCGCTATGACCTCAGATATTGCAACGAACCAAGTAGCCCAAAAATCTGCACCCCTGGACTTTGTCGCTGAGAAGCAAGCTGTCACAGTAGGCTCTGACAACTTGCTACGCCACCTACGCCACCGACGACTAGGATTCGGTGTTATATTACACGTTTTTATTCCGCCAAAATCGCCCAATCTAATCTACCAAACGTTGTTTGGCGAGTCTTCGTGAGATCAGCCGCATAGCGAAAATATCCCACCGGTTACGTAATTGCCCGAGCATTTCAGCTGTAGACCTACTTCATCACTCTCAGCATGACTGAAAACATGCTACCTAAGTTGATCTTGCCAGTCGTTGGTGAGCCGTTGTCCATCATGTTAAGTGGAGTCCAGCCTACAACCGACAAATTCGTGAACCCGTTACCGGTGCGTTTAAACGAAAGGCCCTGTCACATTAAGCATTGAAGACACGCATTTTCGTAGCCCCAGTTTAGTGAATACCAGTTATGGTCATAGTGATGCCAAATGAACCACATGTCGCACTGTGCGCCCACAAGGACCGGGAAGTAACGAAACGTTAAAAGATGCGAGAAGCCGCTGCCAAAAGCAGCCGCGCAAGCCATCTGCGATACGCGGCCGCTTGTAGTCAGTTGGAACAACAAGATTTGTTGTATAGCCTCTGAGATTGCAGTGTACTTGTCTTGCCGTGGGACGGCCGCGTGCGCTCTATCATACAGGACGCAACTAATAGCTGATACACCGCTCATAAGCCTATTGGGCCAACAAATCGAGAACAGATCTCCTAAACACCTTCCAGATATCACTAATACTTTGCTGTCAATGCATCCTGACTAACATCTAACGCTAATTAAGGTATCTGCTGAGAGCAGTAGGAGGAAGCAGTACAGTACGATGACGTATTAGATCCAAAGCATCCAGCTTTCGCGTAGAAGGCGCTGGCAAGTTTTATACGGAGAACAGATGAATAGGGGCATTTCAAGAAAATCGCCTAACTGCTGGCCCATGACTATTTTCGGCAGACACCCTACCGACCCGGCCGTCGGCGGACCTTCTGTACACTGCTTGTGACGGTGCAGTATGGCAGATGCATCGACAATTAGGAGACAGCTGTCGAAGAAAGTTGGCACGCCGAAAGATTTCTTGTGTAGTCCCTGAGCGACTGCACCTCGAAGGATATGCGCAAACTATGCAATTGTGCCCGCCGCTAGCTATTGCGGTGCTTTTTGCTTGCGGGATGTACCCACGGAGCGAAACAAAGGCACTAAAATCCCCTACCAGTAAAGGAATCCCGCGTCCATCCGTTCGTATTCTCAGAGTAAATCATAGATGTGACAGGCATACCATTTTGGCGAACTGCCTTTCGTAGGTGCTGGCGACGCGCTCTTGTGAGCGTGCAAAGAACGTGTCGTGCAGGTATCATTAACATAAGCACGTGATGGAATGTGATAAGCAGCTACATGGTCAGTCCTTTAATGTGTTGGATGTCTCAAGTAGGCGGCAGCCGTCTGGCGGGTTGACGTTCGTCCCGAGAACAGCCGGCAACCGAAACGTGGTGTGACGGTTAGCCTTTCGGGTTTGCGCATGGCATGCAGCTGTGTGCGGTTGCTCTTTTGCACACAAGCTGGTAATAAAGGTACTATTTAGGCTCTATTACACCAACTACGGGCAATTTTGACTTACGTTGTATGAAATGCAGCCATGTATCTATTGTAACTATTGCACTCTGAACGTGCCGCGAACTTTCATGGAATTTAATTGTTGAAGGACTTCCTTGTGATGAATCTGCCACATCTTCAAGGCGACAAACTGGATTGCTCGTGTATACTTTTTTTGTAGCTTTGAGCACTTCGCAGACAAAAAAACGTAGCAGAGGATCCATAACCATGTTATGAGATGAGAACGAGAAAGTGTTTCTTTTTTCTTGGTACTTGTTACGGAGAGGTGCTGCAAAGTAGCGTTGCCGTGTTGTGTTATAAAGACTGATGCGATGTTATATGTCTGCGCTTTCACTAGCCTAGCCAAGAAAAGCAGCCGTGGCTGCACGTGGCAGTTGCATCGGAGTGTAGCGCGCGCCGAGTGTTGCGGCGGAAGGTGTTGGCGCCGCCGTCAGTTCCGGTAGGCGACGTCACTTGCTTTCCGGAGACAGATTTTGCGGACGCCTTTTGCTGTCGCCAGCTGGGTATGCGCTTTCGCGTTAAAAAAAGTATTGCAGGAATCGTCGATGACTAAAGTATTAAAAAAATTTTAGTTACCATCAGTAGTCCCCATTGAGGTACTGCAGCTGCGTCGGCTATATGCCGCGTGCAGTGGCATCCTGTTACATTCCTATGGCATTTACTTGCCAAAGTCATCCAAAAACATGGTGGCCTGACGATGACTCTGTCACACCGACGCAATGGCGACAACAGAATGACAAAGGAATGATGTCGATGCAGTGACAATGCGCTATGACAACGGCAGCATGACGACACAGAGATAGCGATTATTAACCGCTGAGGAAGTTAAATAACGACAGCGAGGTGACGACCTAAGAACAGTTGGATGACGACGAGGTCATGACGACGACGGTATGAGAAAAACTGTATGACAAAGTTGGAATGACGGGATCATGACATTTTAGTCACCGTCACGGCGACGGTAGGACAAGAAATGCATCACTGCGAGCCCTCCTAGTCGGAACTGATTCATCGTAAAACTTTGCGCAAGGACACGCAAACAAAGAATCAAACAAAAGGACGAGCGTTTTCCTTTGTGCTTCTTACTCATCCTCATCTCTTTGCGCAAAGTTTCACTACAACTGCATCATGACGATCATATTACTTCGATGGCGTAACAACGATATGTGAACACTGGGATGACGACGCGAGAGTGATAAGAATGATGTGGCCACTACTGTATCACGAATCCTGCATAACAACACTGGCATGGCGATGGCGATATGAGGAGTGTGGGTTAACATAGATGGAGTGATGACCATGACATGACGAAGACGGCATGGCGATGGTTGTACAAAACAGATGCATGATCGCGGCTGTCTGACGAAGATGCAGCGGTGGCATAACCACGACGGAGTCACGAAGGATTCACGAAGGCTATGTAATGCAGACGCAATGACCACAATGAGATTACTTTACCGAAGCGATGACTATGGTACAGTGACATCACGACGACGATAGCATGACGGCGACCGTGTGATGTCGACGGCGGGACGACAACAACACGGCGAGAGTCTGAGGACAAAGTTATAATCACAATAATGGAGGTACCGTGATGGGCCTCATTACGGTGGTATCTCAACGGATGCGTGGAAACGAGGCAACGCCAACCATGGTGGCGCAGTGGCATAATGACAGTGCTGTGAACACCAGTGTACGACGACAATTGCTTGACGGGCACTGTGTCACAAAGATTCTACCGATGATGGGGGACAACGAAGGCATGATGAAAGCCAGATCGCAAAACTGGAATGACGACAATGGCGTCATTCGGCGTGATGCGCTTCGGCGCGATGCATCTCATCTTCAGTTGCTCGAAAATACGACAGTGCGGAATGATGTTAGCGACGGAAGCCAGGTTATCCTTTGCGATGACGAAATTTTAAACGTCTTCGGCAATTCCTTTCAGGATGTGCCCGACTTTGTCTTCCTCAGACATTCCAGAGTCTAGCATCCTACACAATTTTATTACCGCCTCAATGTAGGTTGTGCAGGCTTCTCCTGGCACTTGCGCACGTTGCAGTACCGTCTGTTCTGCCCTTTTCTTTTTCGTCGCGGAGTCGCCGAATCGCTCTTTGATTTCGGAGACAAATCTTCCCCATGTTGTAAACGTTTCCTAAAGATTGTCGAACCACAACAACGCAGTATCCGTTAGAAAGAACACGACGTTCGAAAGCTGAGATGCGCTGTTCCACTTGTTGGCGGCACTCACCTGGTGATACCGGATGAGCCATTCCTCAACGTCTTCGTCCGATCTTCCGACGAAAGGACACGCTTCTCTGAGTGGTAGAACGGAACTTGTCGGCGCAGCTGTTGAAATGGGCCGTTGTTCGTCTGCGTCGTGGGACATATTCAACTCCGGTAGATTCGGTGGGAGTCCAGCAAGGCGACGGCTCCGTCGAAGAACTTCTGCTCCAGCTTCCGTGTTCGGGTGTCGATTACGCCACACCTTCCACCACAACTGTTACGAAGAGTTGGGAATAAATGGTTTTATTTACAGGTGATGAATGATGATCGTAGCGTGGTCGTAGCGCACCCGGCCTCTCAAACTCTTTGTTCTCTTCATCTTCTCTGCTCTCTTCTTGTCCGCGCCTTTCAATCCGTTACAATATATGTATATATATATATATATATATATATATATATATATATATATATATATATATATATATATATATATATATATATATATATATATATATATAGGTAGATAGGTATAGGTAGGTAGATAGATAGATAGATAAGCGCAAAACGCTTGAAGTAGGCGAAGAATGCTAAGCGCATGAAACCAGATCCATTGAGATTACTCCTTCCAGAAGATGAAAGTAAATATAAGTGTGCGCATCGCCACTGGCTGTAAAACATTTCAATAACCAGTTTAGCAAAGCTTCGCTTCACACAGTTCCCAGTATTGCGCGTCGGATCTGCACAATTTGGCTAAGGTTCCGTTTGGAGTGTTGCTGGTGATATCAAACTTCTTCTCTGATAGACGCATCAATTTTCGGTGGATAGTCTTGCGATATTTTTCTCCTATGATAGAAGTGACATAACAAAGAAAACATACCTCACACAGGCTGGCTGATGTTTTAATAGGTAGATAAATGGTTGCTAAAAGTGCCAACAAACAAATCTAATAAAACACGTCGTAGCGATGTAGTGAAGTGGCGTCAGGACGACACCGGTGTATTGCAGGCACACGAAGCGGGTGTAACGGCCGTGGTGCGGAGCGCCACAGGAGCAGGACTTCCTTTAACGAGGACTTCAGAAAAACTGAGTTTATGCAAGAAGAAGGGAGAGAGAACAAAGCGCAGTACACTCACAATATTGGAAGTGGCATGGAGCTAGCGGTCAAGACAATTCGAAACTGAAACTGAAGATCTACGACCACCTGTCTCTTAGAAGAAAATGGGACTGCATTAGTCCCTTAGAAAACCAGAGAACTTATATACACACATTTGTCTTGCAAAAGACAGAAATACAGAAATATATACCGTTATACAATAATAATGTTGAGAAGGATCTATACCATCTACAGAATAAGGAAAATTGGAGAGTGTTAAGTAAATGCAACGCAAATGAGACACTACGAATATATTTAAATAGAAAATGAAAATATCACTTACATCTCCACGGATTTGTGTGCGATGATCATCATTATACAATAGGCAACGGAAAGTAGCACTGCCTTTTATAGAACGCAATAAATGTAAAATATAAAGAGAACATACATAAATTTTGCGCTCTACACTGCACTCAAGTTGGTGTAATATGCAAATGGCACTTAAAAAGAGACAATGCAAACATGTCGTACCCACCTTTGAATACATATGTGTGAGCCTGGGCAGAGATTGACAGGTCCTTGAGCGTCACTGGCTGGGTGGTGCGTGGCTAGCTCGTTAGGCTGGAAGTATGATCCAGAATCCCCATCTTTCTCTTTGCATTAGAGTCGAATTTGTATGGGATGATTTACACCTCTGGAAAAAAATACCTACAACTAAGAAAGCCAGTCCAGTCAACCAAGGCAATATAGCTACTTGGAGACAGACTCCGTCAACCGTACCGAGGCTTGTCTATGTCGTGTGGACCTACGGAGAATTAGTTCTTGTTGTCGAGTAGGATTAGAAGAATCATCACTAGTTGATGAGTTGAAATTCTGAAGACCACTGTCCTGCGCTCCTTCGGGAGGCGTATGCTGAGATGGAAGCTCAGCAGTTTCTTCTTCTCAGGAGGAACCCTGTCGAGGAGGTCAAACACAAAGTTGAAATGGAGTGTGTGTAACAGGAGAATATGTGCCAGTAGTAATTGGAAGAAAAGCTGGAAAACAATCATGAAGAGATGGGTAGTCATGTGAGTGACTCCTCGTTAAGAGTGTTATCCATGAAAAATACAGTGGATAAACAAATCGCGCATTTGCAGCTGCCACTGAACCGATGCCCCGTCAAGAGAAGCTGCAGCAATCACAAGACCGGAACATTACTCCCTCTTAGTTGCGCTCCGAGGGTTAATATCGATGATTTTGGTCTTTTTTCATCAGAAACTGCGAACATTCAAAATGTTTTATTACATGTTTTCTTTTAAAACCATGGTTCTAAATTCCTTCATTTCTCTGAATAAGTTTTCCCATATTCTTCTCAGTACTGAATCATGTAGAACGCACAAGAACATTGTGTACAGAGTTCTATGCTGGGATAAGTTAAGGATAGCTACCGAGAAACAAGACAAAGTCCACTTCAGGATTCGTTACACTACGCACTGTATTCATATGCAGCAATCAAGTACTCATGCTAGTTCACTGCACGCATGCTTTGGACACAATAGCACGTGTGGGCGTTATCATGCTGACGTAGCGCTTTCTTAACATTTAATTAACAGCCACCTTAATGACCTTGGAAACAGGAGACATGTTGGGGAAGGAGACATTATTAAAAGCAAAAGCAATGTGAAAAAAAAAACACAGCCCATGAACATTACTGTGAACTGAAAGAACAATGCATGTCACTTTAGGAGAAAAATCATACAACAATACCAACAAGTGCTTATTGCCTACATACCAAAACTCGTAAGTTTTTTGTTTAACGAAATCTCTTGACTGACTGGAAGCGTTCGCTTGCATTTGTTGAAAAAGAAAGCAATAACATAATTGACATAACTTAAGATAAATCCGTTATGCGAAATGTTTAGGTAAGAGGAGCTATACCTATAATTTTGTCAATCTCCCGTAAACACAGTGCTGGAAAGACTTCTCTAACATAAACAGCTAAATAAATAAAGGACATTCATAGCTGCCTCTGACACTTTACTTGGCGGCTCCGAATGGGACTCTGATTAAAAGATTGGAATTGAATTGAATTCTGGGGCTTTCTTGGCGAAAACAACGATTTCATTATAAGGCAAGCGGTAGTGGGGGACTTGGGGATAATTCTGGCCACGAGGCGATCCTTCACGTGGCCTTAAAACATGGGACACGGGCTTTCTTGCATTTCTCCCACATCGAATAGCGGCCGCGGTGGCCGGGATTAGATCGCTCGAACTCGCGCTTAGTATGGCGACGCTATAGCTGCTAAAAACAATGCTATCGTCGGTGATTACGTGTCAACCTGTAGAGCTGACGCCATAAAAAACAACAATTTTAGAAGGTCTTTGAGGTCGTTTGCAATCGGATACTTAAAGTTTGACCTGCGCAGGAGTTGCAATCGCAAGTGATCGTCATACATGATGGAGACGAGAAATCGCTGAAAGCTTACATTTTTACCTCTAAAGGCACTCAGACTTTTTTGAGAAAACTAGGTGATATGTCATTTTTTACTAAAACACAAAAGTTTGCAGGAGTGCCGGCAAGCGACAAAGCAACTACTTATGAGTTCTAGCCCTGTACATTTGCAAATCAACGGTGTAAACGCATCTTCTCAAATTGTTGTTTTATTTGGGACGTACACGATGTAGGCTATATTATTTATGTTTCATGTCGTAGATTCTTATATAGATCAGGAATATTAACTTCTAAGTTTTCTGCATGATCTTTTTTGAATATCTCATAGGATAAAAATATTTTTACGATATCTCCAATTCTGCTTAACGTAAGTCAAGTGTATTTCATGTATTTGTCGCTTCCCACAATTAATATGCAGTTTCTCACACTTTGATGCCTGGATATTTATTGAAAGTATCATTATTTGAAAATTATATTGTAAAACTGGTTACATGTCTCACATTCCTTCCTGCTTTCAGTGAATACTTCTGTGGAACTTCGCGCAAAGGCATCCGTCATTGACCTTCTTGCTCAAGAAAACCAGACCTACTGCATAAACGAATTTGACAAGTATAAAACTGAACTGACCAAAACAATCTATGCAAAAAATTGTAGCTCGTAATTCTCAGTAAAAAAAAAATTGAAAGATTATGTGGAGCAGCAACAAGGCATAACAGGAAAACACCAACAGTGTTGTAATGCCTATTATAATAAACCTAAATATATCTCTTTAATGTGCAGCATATAATTACTTTTCCAATTATTCTACAAAGCAATGTGTCTTCTAGAGACAAACGATTTTTTAATTTGCTACTTTTAAATATGGACGTACATTCTTTTCTTATCTGATCATCTGACAACTACTAATAAAATAAAATGAAATTTATTTTACTCTCCCGAAATAAGACCCTCTGCCTTAAAAGAATCGAGCACTGGAACGAGTTCCTTCTGGAAGAAATGAACGAAGTGAAGAATTTTAGCAAGCAAAATGTACAACGAAAAATACGAATATTTTAGCGGATGCCTCGAAAGTACCGAAAACAGAACTAAAGCGCCAGTTGTGACAGCTTGATTAAGCTAGAATGACGCGGATGGAAAGACGTCAATAACACAATGTTTCTGATGTGATGACGATGGCAAAACCACAGGGTGACGACCACGGCATCAGTACAATCGTATAATTACGACGGCATAACGAGAGTGAGATGACAATGTTAGAATGGCAATGATGGAATAATTACCTCGTCAATACGAGTTTATGACAACGAATTGATTACGACGACGGTATGACGAATGAAATGAAAACAGTCCGATTACAATGGGATGACGACGAGTGTATTACGACGATGGCATTACGACCACTATCTTAAAAACCTATGTCGATGACGGCGTGCAGACAAAGGTTAGACGACGACTGCATGACGAATGTCGCGTGTCGAAACCGAAGTGACGCCGATAGAACGGTGAGGATGGCATTACGCTGACGATATCACATGAAATGTCTAAGGACAGCATGACAATACCAGCGGACACGACGGCATAGCGATAACGGAAGGAGGACGATAATATTGACAATGGCGCATTATCACGACTGGACGAAGAGGGTATGATTTCGTTAAAATAAAGGACGAGGAATGAAGTTGATGGAACCACGAATGAAATATGACGACGGAGGCATGGCCACAATGCAGTGATGTTTCTGACGTGTAGGCGGCGGTAAAGCGACAGCGTGACGACCGCGTGGCGGCAATAGTATAATGACAACTGCAAGACGAATGCGGCTTGACGAGTGTGGGATCATGACGTTTTAATGACGGTCATGGAACTACAAAGACCGCAACACGACCACACTATGACAACAAATGCATAATGATGAATATTTGACGATGACGCAATGACGACGATGGCATGGCAAAAGTATGTGCAGAGTTGCGCATGAAGGACACGGATACAGAAAAGAACGATGGGACACACAAGGCGCAAGCCTTGCCATCTCTGCTTCCTTTTCCTCAAGAAGGCAGCAATGCACCAAAAAGTATGTTGACGTCTCCTGGCAGATTTTAATTTCTTGTGCAGCACTGTCAGAGTTGGGGTCGTAGGGAGGAACTTGGGAGGAACTAGGCGTACACGAATAATTTACATATTTACATTAAAACAAGAGATACATTTGGACAGTCTAGCGGGACCTGCAAATGGCGCAAGCAAGACGAAACATACATCACACGAGCACGAAGCTCCAAACACGCCATGCACACAGCTCACGAGCACGAACACACCTATGTTTTCTGTTTACAAGCAGAATTTATGAGACAACTGCTGAATAAATACTGTAACAGCATTGTATGTCTCGATGCTACCTATAAGACGACTGGTTACGCTCTTTCACTGTTTTAGTCGTAGTGCATACGGCCAGCGGCTATGCCGTGGTTGGCACGTTTGTCGTGCAATTCAAAACAGCCCAGTGCATTGAAGAAGTGGTCATTATGTTCAGGGATTGGAAACCCAACTGCAGTCCAATATAACGGATGTTGGGCTATAGGGAGGCAGAAATGGCAGCTGTTTTCATTGCTTTTCCTCGCAGTCACTCTGTCTTATGGGATTTACGCAGAGAGCAGGTATGGCACAGCCGGTCGTCGAAGAAATAAGATGACATTGCTGATGTCGTTGAGGTGGAAAACTCCTCAGTGGCATCCAGCGCATCTGATGAGCACCTTAAGACTGCTCTTGCGTGTTTGGAGCAATCAGTTCGGTGGAAAGAAAATTAGACGTTGCAAACAGAGAAGTGGCCATCAGAGAAATTGATGTGGGTGAGAATATTCAGACTTGACTTTCCGTTTGACATTATTGAATGCGCTGAATAAAAAAAAAACAAGAAGCTGAGGTTGTATCTGACGGGATGCTGTGGCCGCCGTAGCCTTCTGGTGCTTGTGAGAGTGCTCACGCAGAAGCTTTTCCGGAAAAAGCCCTACTGAAAAATTTGATTTTTCTACGAAAAATGAACGAGATGCGCATATCGGACAGGTTTGACGAGAAGTGAACGACATGCGGTGCATATGGAAAGAGATGTCGTAGAAAATGTGCGAGGTCTGTATGATGTGCTACGCAGGCTTTCAAGAGGCGCACGAGATCTGTGCATTGTGTTATGAGAATGCTTAGAGCATGTGTGAGATGAGTATGATGTGCTGCCTAGACTAAGCGAGATATTGTATGAGGTGTGTGAGATGGCGTGTTGCGTATGCAGTGTAGTCGTATGAGCAACGTGCTCTTTGAGGAGGACTATGCATACAAATTATGTGCACTTAAGTCGTAGTGCACACAAAAGCTCATTATTAACAGTGAGATTTATGATGAGTCGTTTGTAGTACATGCAAGAACTTGATCGATATGCTGTAAGATGACATCGAACCATTGTGATATATATACCGACACAAGTTACAGAGCGAATAAGAGGTCCAGTGTTCAACTTCTGGAATTTCACGCAATGAAAAGTTACATCCCCATTAAAGCTGGTGTGGGTACTACCGATGCAACGATTTCCCCTAGGGGACGTATTCTCGGATAAACAGTTACGGCGATGCTAATATTTTCGACTGATGCATTACTGGACCAGCCAATAAGCACGCACTGACAATCATATCGTCGAAAGCTATCGTCCGGGAATACATCCCTTTTTCAAAATAGATCAGCCTAAGATTTTATTGCAACATGGGAGTTGGCTACTTTCAAATTTCCATAATAAAATGCCATGGGTTTGTTTGTGTACACCACAAGAAAATCTGGCAATGTGATTATGACGCATTGTAAACACATCCAACAAGGACGAGTTGGGAGAGCAGTTTATGAGCAGTTAGTTTTATCAGTGACAGAAGATGCCTGCACTTTCTCATACTGTAATGATATTGCTTGCATCAGAGATGTCAATCAGAGATCGTTTATGACGAACTTAAAGCTGCAGATTTTTCAGACAACTAAGTGTGTGAACCACAAGAAAATTGAATACAAATTTGCTAGTCATATATTATTAGGCATGTGAAGAGGATGTGTGTGCCTGTTTATGTCAAACCGTAGCAGGCAGTAATGAAATTTGCCATGCATGCCCACATGTAAGAAATAAAAAACAGAGTCACAAAACACAGGGTAAGTAGGTCGGTGAATACGTAGCCAAAATAGCAGCCAAATACATTGCATTTTGTCATAAATAAATAGAAAAATTAGATTACCATCATAGAATCACTAAAAATATGTTGCTGTCATTGCAAGACTGCTCCTATGAAAAATTATTTGCACTAAGTCTTTGAAGACCTGACACAGTCGGAAAAAACGAGATTAGCCTAGCAACTTGGTAACCATTATCTGTCCACATACTACACAAAACTGAATTTGATATTAAAGGAGAAATAACAAAGTAGTTTGTATGCGATGATGGTTTAGCGCAAGGCAACGCCTTGCCATGCGTTGAAATCTGACCTTGAAAAAACCAAAATATGAAGGATCCTTCATTGAAGCAGGGTTTTTAAATGACGAACATGTAGCAATCCTGGCGTTCGCGCAAGCAGTACAGAAATTAAAAACACTTTTTCAAGGCGCTGACACAATAGCGACGCATAACAGACGCGCGCACACATACAAACAGAACGCGAGCAGTTTCTGAAAGCGCTTGCGACAGACTTTACGGACATGAGGTTTCCTACACAAATCTCTATGTGCGCGGACCCTCTTCAGCCTGAACACACGCTTAGTTGTGGACGCGCGCAAGCTCACGTCGACGCGCTCACGCGTGCGCAGACGGTGCTGCACGGCTCGTACGCGTCGAAACGCGGTGTGATCTCGCGGAACAGCTCCTCTCTGCTATAGCGCGCTTGGGCTGCCTCGCATCGGAGCGCGTGGCTACGTAGCTATGACGTGGTACGTTCAACTTTCAGTGAAGCATATTTATAACATGCAAGAACGTGATTCTTCTTTGCTTTTGGGGCTGATCTAACAACTATAAAAATAGAACAATTACGTTTAAAGATATCGAACCATTCCGAAACGCTGTCAATAACAAATACGAAGCGGTGTCTGCCAAGGCGCCTCTGAGCGAGCTTAGTGAGCGCACGCTATAGTAACTCTATGGCACCTGCAAATCACGCTCGCCCTGCTCCCTATGTTGCGTACGCGAGAAAACAAATAAAGAAAATGTGCTCGGTTATTACTACGGACTTTTGCTCCTTGAAGATTTGCCTTTGTCTAGGTATCACCGAGGAGTTATCGAGTTGCCGACTTTGCTCTGTTTGTCCCTAGTGAAGCTGACTGAGTGGCTGCAACACAGCGCAACACGCGTGCGGAGCGCGGGGTTGCATATGATTGCGCTACGATTGAGTTGAGTTGGGATTTTGGCGTTATGGTAGCACATGAAATCTTGATGGTCGCACGGGCATAAGTTAATGCTTGCAATGGACGATGTAATGTCTGGCTTCGACGACTATTACATAACGCCGTGTGGATACATGTATTTCTTATAGTGACGCAGCTGACCACGCAATCTTGGATAGTTCGCGTGAATTTTCGCGGTCGCCTCGAACTCTGAGCAAAGCCATTTGTTTTGAAGAACGTTTTATACTCAGTAGGTAAAAGTAGCAAAATTGAACATAGTCATGATGCTATTTCGTGACCGTAGGCTTGCGAATTCTGAACATTCGACTACGTGCGTACGTGGCTCAGGCCATTGTGATTCTAACAGTGCTAGACCCGAGTGAACGTTCTTGTCGGTGGCACAACGCACACACACGTTCAAGTTGCTGAGTTGAATGTTCGTCGAATCTTTGCCACTGCTTATTGAATGGCAAGGGCGAAGTGCGCCTGTACGTGTCATTCATTAGTTTCAAAGATCGATAACGTAAAATCTGGACACGTTCAGTGAGTTTCTTGACCTTTGCTTTTCCTTGGTAGCTTGCTGAATGTGCTACCATGTGACAGGGCCTGGCTATCTGCTGCTGCACATTCACTATGTGATGGCTGAATTCACCAGATACATGAATTAATAATTGATGTAGATAACCTTGAACCTCCAGCCTCTCCTTGAAATTTGCGCAGAACTGAAAACAGGTTGTGCTTGATCTCTAATAAGAGCTTACCGTCTACATATAAAAGCCTTATATCACCAACACATCTATAGTGGCTCTGCATGTTCACTGTGAACAGGAAATCCATTTGCATTTCACAAGGATAGAATGATTACAACACATGATTAACGACCTCAACAGAGAGAGTGTAAGATTAGGGTTGAAGATTAATATGCAGAAAACAAAGGGAATGTTGAAAAGCCTGGCAAGGAGACAATAATTTATTATCACCATCAGCCTTAAGAGTCTGCCTAGGAGTACGCTTATCATGACCAATTACACCCAGGGGACCCTGATCAGAGAAGAAAATTTACAGAATAAAAATAGGATGGAATTCATACACTGAGAATTACTAAACTCTGACTCGGAGCTTAAAACTGCCGTTGAAAATAAAAGTGTACATTCATTGCATTCTGCTGATGCTATCATATGGGGCAGAAGTTTGAGGGTTAGCAAAAACGCTAGAGAAAAAAAAGACTGTGCAGGAGCGATGGAACAAACATTTTTTGATATAACATTAAGAGACAGCGAGAGAATTGTGTGATTATAGAGCAAAAGGGGAGAGCCGATGTTCTAGCTGACATTAAAAAAAATCATCAGCCCTTCTACTCTGTGAAGAACGATGAGCAGCAAAGCTGTGGTGTGTTTTATCTCAATCAACGCATCTATGTATATATAGGTGTTATTATTATGATTCTTGAAGGACACAGCTGACGAATACATCTGTAGTGGCGCAACTATTGCCTACAATAAGGCGAATATGGGCTCACGTGCACGTAGCGTGAGGATAGGACACGCTAGGGCTCTCGACCTGAGCAGCCGCGGTGTCGGCCGCTCCCGAGATCCCACTGCACTATGACTGGCCTGCCTAAATAAACTGTGGTTATTATAGCGGTTACCTGTCCCACTGCCTTCCAATAAATTGGTGCTCCGGACGACCGAGCTCTGCCTTCCCACAAATTGGTGACCCGGAAGACGGCACCCACCCATGCCAGCGTCAGTGCACCGACTCTACCGAGGCGAGTGACGTGGTATCAGGCAGTCTGGTAGATGTGCCGGGGCGTAGGGGTTTCTTGGAATTCTACATCGACATACCGGACATCTGGTTCATCCATCTGGACAGCCTCTTTCTTCTCAACAAAGTTCCAGGCTCCGGCTGCATTGCAGTCTCCGGCTGCCACGCCTAGGCTGAATTCTACGGCGACTTGCGGGCAGAAGTCCTTGATCACTATGTCATTTAGAGCGCTCAGTCACAACCGTTCTTGCCATTTGAACTGTCGCGTCATTCCGCGTCTTGTCATCCCACATCGCCTCCGTGCACCCTTGCTGATCGTCAGCACGCGCCGGCCCTAGCTTTAGTCTATTCGTGCGCCACCTCCCCAGCTGAAAGGCAGCTGCGCGACGACTCTTTCAAAGGAATTCATTAGGCCACACGCAAGCGATTCGGCTATTATACGTTTCGCCGCTCTCATTCCATGAACGTTCCCGCAAGCTGTCCGTTTTCCATTCGGGGGTACCTCACTCCTCTCCAATACAGAGGCTCTACCATCGGCTACACTAGGCGCAAGTTTCACTTTCGCAGGCAAGGCGTCGGCAGACGCGCAACCTTAGTGATGCATTCATCCAACACCACAACCCTGATACTATCGGCATTCAAGATTTCGCCGCAAGCAGCAGCAGGCGAGTGTTTCCATATTCTGTGCTTATGCTTTCCGCATATGCAAGACCTACCGAATTTATGCAGGAGTAGCTCTGCCATCTGGTTTCTTCAGCTCGATAATCACTTCTACATCAACAACATGAGTGACCAATACATGCTCTATTTCCACGCTAGTCCCGAGCGGCCAGGCGCTATATTGTTTGAACTCTTACTTCTACAGAGTCGGGTATCTACGAGAATCTGCGGTTGATCGCAATTTCGCACTACGGTATCACTATAGCTGCGCCTCGCTCACAACGTACACTGCCGGTGCTGCCTGGAACATCTCTCCCGTACTGCGTGAACACGACACTACCAATGATGACAACATCTGCATACATAACGTGGACTTTAACATGGGACTTAATTTTTTTATTTCGGTCGCGCTTCGCACTAGGAGGGGTGCCCTGCAGCAGCACAACTATCGCCTCCAAAGTAGGTGATGAAGATGGTCTCACATGCATGTAGCGTGAAGGCAGAGCACGCTAGTACGCTCTATCTGAGTGGCCGCGGTGTATGCTGCTCCCGAGATCCCACTGCACAGCGGCTGGCCGGCTTAGGTAAACTGTGTCTACGACGGATACCTCTCGTGCCGCCTCCCACAAATTGGTGACCCGGACGACCGAACCCAATCTTCCCACAGGCATTCTGACTGTGGAGTGATTTATCCTGGTTCCATTGGGAAGTAGTGGGGTGTGGAATACCGCTGTATGAGAGAGGAGAATTCCATAATATTTCCAATTTCATTGTGAACTACTTAGTTTTATAGAGTAGATGAAACTCGGTTTATTCCTAGAGTCATCTTAGCAGCCAATTTCAGTTTGATTTGTTTCGGGAGAGTTTTCATAAATCAAGAGTTACTGCCGTCTTCTGCGACCCTGCTCTCTCCGTAGATGGCCATGTGTTGACAGCAGAAGGGAATTCTTTAACGTTTAGAGCTTCTCTGGGAACTAATTATGACGAGTAAATGAAACTAGGCGTAATGATACAGTCGTGGTATCAGCCAATTTCGGCTGTTTTTTCAAGATATCTACATTAGTTTGAGAGCTACAGAGCATTGGCGCGAAACTGGAGGCGAAAATTTTTTTGTGTCGACGCGACGCGTAGACGGACGCACATCGACCACCGTCAGATGGTAGCTATACACAGCTTTGTGTAAAAACATGGAGCTGGGCAGGCCATGTATTGCATAGGGTAGATAACCAATGGACCAGATAACAGTGTAATCCCGACTGTTGATCATGTCGGAATCCGTTTCTCTCGGTTATGGTGGTCCGCTACCAATATGGAACCCAACAATCATCATGCGGTAAGCTCGAGTCCAACAGCCAGCACAGAAATTATGCTGTTGCCTCCATGCGATTGTCTTCAGCATGGTCATTGTCGAGCTGCTTTTGTCACACACACTATTACTCAATTTGTTGATACATGTGGATCCACGTAGCATTTGTTTTGCGAATGCTTAAACGATTATGGATAGCTGGTACTTATGAAGTGCTTCACATAACTTCTATTCCCACAGCGCGTGGCATCTGTAAAATTGTTTATTTGAACTTTTTGTGGAATAGCTAAATCTGTGCGTGTAGCTTTAGTGCCAAACTGCCTATTATGCTTGGCAAATCATCTCAAAAGGCTACATTTCTGACACATCGCAAACTCGCAGTTACCAAGTGTCCCAATGTCTCAAAGAACTCTGCAGCTTCATAGGCCTTGATTGCTAATTTTCTCACTTAATTGCCCATTCTTGCTCTATTGTTTACCTTATTAACCTGACTGCTTTGTGGCACTACAGGACTTTCTTTCTCACTTTCCATCTCTCCTGTATTCTACTCACTTTGTTTTACTTCCAATTTTCCAGACAATGGTTAACCTTGTGTAGTTTATACAACCTGTGGTTTATTGAATTAGGTTATAGTGGTTATGGTATAGTGGTATAGTATAGAGGTATCAGTTTATGCACAGCTGGCATGTGTGTTTCCTTCGTGTCTAGTAGCGTTCCCTTGTGGGGCTCAGTGGGAGTGGCTGGCACATCCACCAATATTAAGTAAATATGAATGAATTTATCGTCCTTCCCTCATATGTCTGATTTCCCTCTCACCAAAAGAGGATGCGCTGAAGGAACATTGCAGTTCTTGGCCAGCACAAAGCAACCTTTTCTTCATTATGTGTTATTTATAGTGAGAAATCTGAAAAGGCCGTCAGAATGATTTCACGCTTCACTGTTGGCGTAGCCTAATGCCTACCGTAGGTTCCAGCTACAATGTAATAAAAATGGCACATAGTCACTACCTCCTCGAGGTTTATGACCAGCACCAGCATGGAAAGCTCTCCCGTGCTAAAACAGGTGCTGTGCGAATCACAGTGACCCCGCACTATCTATGTGTATACATACAAGATATGTATGAACATATCCTAAGGAGTGTTTTCTGTGGAGACCTTTTGAACTCGACCGAACAGCTCCGAAACGGCTGGAAAGAAGAAAGTGTAATGCAGCTACAACAAATAAAGGCGAAATGAGACATCAAAATTTCCATCAAGCCTCTAATCTTAAATTTAGCTCCACTGCTTTCCAAGAGACCCTCGACTAAAATCCGAGTAATACTATTTTCCAAGGCCGCGTAGATGTTTCGAATGTCAAAGGTTTGACCATACATTGAAAAGCTGCCGAGGCCGACTGATGCGCAAAATCTGCTGACGATCAATACGCTTCTGGCAACTGTACTGGCACTCTCCACTGTCCAAAGTGCGACGGTGACCATGCAGCATATTCTTGATCCTGCCCTACGTGGAAAAGGAAGAGATGGTCCCAATAAATTAAAAAAAACGAAAGCATATCTTCGAAGAAGTAAGGAAGCGTGTTTCATTTTTTCATACCTCTTGTATGCTGGTGTTTCATGTAAGGGCGCGGCGCTTCTGTAGAGTCAGACGCCGCCCCCCTCCCTCCGGAGCTGCCTTTCCGCTTTCCTTCCTTGCGCGCGCGTGATTGAGCCGTACTCGGCGGTTCCTCTAGCACGTGATCGCGAAATAGGCAGTTGCTGCCGGAACGCTACGCCGTCCCCGTGCCTCCACTCCCCCGATAGCCTTTTTCGCGATGGAAGACGACCGGTTTTCTCTGCACTGTCTTCCTTTCCACGAGCCATACTTCAGTCGTGATCGGTGCATCGGCCACCCCCATGCGTTTTCACTCGCACATACAACATGCGCTGCGCAGCGACGGTGTTACCGTCCTAGCACTTAAGGCTCACCCACATGGAGCAATTTCTCGGCCAAATAGCGGCGACCAGCCACCCCATGGCGTCCGCCCAGAAGCTGGCGGCGGAAAACGTAGGTAAACGCCGATAAACCGGGCTTGATTTTGTCACCGGCGACCAGTCGTCCGCCGGAAGCGGCGAACGCGGGCGGGCTGCGCGGATAAATCAGGGCTCGACTACGTGCGACTACCGGTAAAAATCATGGCGCCGGTGGCCTGGCAGCCGCCGCCTCTTTTTCATTGCATGTGTGTGCAGCACGCCGCAGTGTCGCCGCACCGGCGCTAATCGCCAGACGGTCATCAGGAAAGTTCGCTCCACGTTGGTCGGCCTTTACACGGAACAGTACGGCAATGCTGACACCGATGACGAAAATGCGCGTTGAGTGTCCATAAATTTGCTAGCGCTATAACACTTCCTCACATGGAGAATTTTCTGCCTTAATAGACAATCGGTAGACGCGTCATAATACAAAGAATCTGGCTAGCTAAGTTTTTTGTATTGCACTGGTTTCGCATGCGAACAGAGCCACACACGAAAAACGCTCACAATACTATTGATATGTGTCTTTCACCAACGTCATCATATCTTTCCCGTATGCTAGAAAACGTCAGTGATTTCTTTTCTCGGTCGTGACACCAAGGTGATGTCCAGTATTCGTGGCCAGGGGCTTGAAGATATTTACTATATATAACATATTTCATAGGAGTTTTGAAACCTCTATAGCGGCTACGGTTGTTCCTTTTACGCACAAGAACCACACGGTAGAGTTTCAAAAACAGTAATTATATGCGTCAGTAGACTTTGAGCTTTAGCACATTATATATGCATATAATTCCGATTGTTCCTTTCAGAAAACGTATAATAGAGCGCTTCATTTCTGTGACCAAATTATAAACGGGTTACGCAATATGAAAAACCAACAGTAGGGTGCCACAAAGTGAATGTATTCGCTATTTCTACGCAACAATATGTTCACGTTAGGCAAGGTTATGACAAAGTTTTGTCGTTATGGACAAACAAAACTGTGCAGTGTCGAGATGGGCAGGGATGCCCACACATGAATTGCATGCAAGAGAGTGCCATGGTGCTACCCTTACGTTGAAACAAACCATTGGTAAACCCATAGGGGCAAAAGCCGCAAATTGTAAAGCGTTTCATATGCTGAATATAAATGCTATATAATTTGCTGTGAGTTAAAGAGGGCTATTGATCATGGACTTCGACTACTTGGCTTTATTGCGAGACAGTATTTGCCTCTTTTGAGGCCATTTACTGTAGGTAGGTAGGCAGTTAGCTAGGTTTCTGTCCCGGCTCGAATCGGTCCACTTTAAAAGATGAAATCTATGACCAACGGCTTCGAGCACAGCGCCCCGGTACTATAACTATTAGGCAGCGGTTGTACGTTTCTTACTCGCTAGCGAAAGGTTACTTCCTCCTGAAATTCTTAGAGCATACGTGATATATGTAAGAGGCATGCTGTGCAAAAAGGAAAGAATAGGACAATGTGCGCGGATCCGTCCGAATGGCACAAGCCCTCGAGGCGCCGAAACCGAGTTTTGATCTGGAGAGAAGCGGCGCTGAGCTGGCTTTATCGATGTGGCTCTGGGCCAAAAAGGTTGGAGCGTCAGCATCGTACTGGCGACGGGAGCCATGGAGGTTCGGTCAAGCCCGTGACACTGGCGATCCAGGGTTCGGCCATCGACATCGGCGACGTTCGAGCGAGGCTCCTTGGACCTGCTGCAGCCTCTCACGGCGGTGCCGGGAACTTCAGGAAGGATCTCCCTTCAGAGGCAGACCAGCACGTACGACAGTCGCCGTGGCGTCTCGTCGGCACTCGAAATAGTAGCAGCGGAACCCGGCATTAGGCCTAGCCAGGGACGTCGGAGTGAACGTCACCGACAGAGTTCGGGACCCCGACATCCGAGACGGACGAGCTGACCGGCCGATACCAAGGCAGAAAAGCTTGCGGAGTCGGCGGGAGCACCGACTACGATGAATTGCTGACACGCATCGGAGATACAAGTGACGACAAAAAGTTGTAAGCGCTCTCGTTTTTGATAGTGCATAGCCATATGCCAGGGATGCCGAACTTTCGCGTAGAACGCGCTAAGGACTGGCGTGGCCGGCACTAAGGACATGTTTAGTCACTGTTAAGTAGGTGGTTAAGTGATGGCGTCTCTTAATGGTGTTTTAGTTATATGATTGTTGCTTTGAGTTTTTGAGTATGGATAAATTAAAATCTGCTTGCTGTGCTGCCCTGCGTCTCCCGACTCCATCTCTCCTAACATCCGCATGACCCCGAGATCAGTGACACGCGACACCACAAAGTGTTCGCGACAATACGTTACGTGTCCGTTTCTTGAATACTTCCCTCGTTGGAGCTCAATATTTGACGAGCAGTGTTAGAATTGGGGAACTTTCGGAATCGCCTCACTTTCCCTTGTAAATTTCTCGTAGCCGATAACGCTACATAAAAGCTCTGTGACGTTGTACACCCTTGCTTACTCTATTAACTCTTTGAGGCAAAAAGTTTGTTGTTGCAAGAAAACGAAATTTTACTGAACAATCTCTACAAGGCCACTCAGAAAATAGATATAAGCCAAACAAAAACATTTACATACGGCAGCAATGATTGTCTGAGGTGGTCACTTGAGGTAACCACCGTGGTGGAATGGGGTCTCCGTTCACTTTCTGCGAAACTCGGCAAAACATTCTTTGCCCTCTCTTAGAAAGAGAGGAACGTTGTACGTTTCACACATCCATGTCGTCCTTGATGGGTTAGCTCTTGTGCCGCATTTTGCACTGCTTCGGAGTGCACCTCTTGGCTTGGTGCTTTGATTCTGCGGCCCGGACAACTTGAGCTACATATCACCTCTTTATTTCTACAACACGGCTGCTTGATTGTCTTCCTTTGGGGGAACAGACTCGTGCTGCCACGGTCAATGTACAGAATATTTCTCTTCTAAAACTTTTTAAGCTCTTCTTCTGAACCCCTTCCAGTTCAATGTATATTAGGAAGGCGTTCACGATGCAGCAGTCCAGGAGATGGAAAGAAATTCCGTGCCACCATTCTCTTACTTCCGATTACTGTGATACCGCTTCTTTCTGTGGTCGAATTTGTCAGCAAAGTTCATGTTTTTATTGCAGTCTGTAGCCCTTCAGGCATGGTGGTCACCTCAGGTGACCACCACCGTAATGCTCATCCACAGCACAATTAGGCCCTGACGCTCCGTGTCAATTGTACAGCAGCTCTTCTGCACATGCAAGCTATAAATTATATATTTATTAACGCCATAATATGTGTACTCACCTTGAGCTTTGTAAAAAAGCTTGGGATCAATCGCGCGTGGCTCTATTTCAATTGCTGCACGTAAACAAAGAAAAAAAGCAATATAGCCAAGGAGGTGGCTCCAGCTGGTAAGAACAGCAATACAGCAGCGAAAAAAACCGAGACTAGTGGTTATGAATTTTACCACTGTGGGGCGCTGAAGAAAAATTTTGAAAAGGTGGTCATCTGAGGTAACCACCATGCTGGAGCGTGCTTTAATGTTGCTTCGTTGTAGTACAAATAGCCTCAGCGTTTTATTTGCGACGACATGATATAGTCATTGGATCGTACGGCTGTAAACACTGAGTCACACATGCTGTCCTAATCTGCGTTTCTCTTGCTTACGCCTGTCCAATACCAATAAGGAACAAAATATTTGACATGTAAACTTGGCGTTTAACGTTGGGAATACATTAGGACTACGTCATATGATCATCGTCATTCTCCGAGTTGTTTTGTTGCTTCTGTCACACACACAGAAGCGCTTGCATCACGCAAACATGTTGGTCATTTGCAATGCTTTGAAAAATTCAAAGAGCGATTAATATCATTCCTAATGCTTCGCATAAAGCCAGTTCGTGCAGTGCGTGGGATTTGCACATTTTTTCCTGTACAATTTACTAAGGAAGCGTTTGGGTATTTTAGGAGGCCAATAATTTTCTGCACCCCGTCATCTTGCCCATCTGTCACTGAACTTTTAAAGCCGACGCCAGTGAGGCCTGTGAAGCTTACGGCCACCGAAAAAGAAGAGAGGCGGATCGCAACCAATAATTATTATAGGGAACGACAAGTGCAAGCTGGAGGGTATTTGGTTCCTTTGTCGTGATACTATTTCTTGATATACTCACGCCGAAACTGACAGAGCTCCCGCAGCTCAAATCACTTATAACTTCTCGCTCAAGCAGTCAGCCGCTGCAGTTCCAAGTCTAGCTTGCGTCATGCATATTCTTGCCAAAGAAACTGTACTGGTTGCTAAACAAACGGCTAAAGTAAAGGGTGATAGGTCAGAACAATGGGCCAAAATGGTAATAGGGATGGTCGAATAAATTTTTATTCGTTTAACGAATAATCATTCATCGTTTTAGTCCTTAATCAATCAATTCCTTTCAGTCTGGACATTTTCATTGACTGATTGATTAACCAAAATTTTTGGCGAGCACTTTAAAAAAGGTTGAAACACAAAAATCTACTTTTGTAAAAACCAATCTTGATGTTTGAGAGGTGTGACCAAGTTTGAACCTCAAGTGTATAAGCGTTTGATAATGTATAATCCTTAACTTGTTGGAAACTAAACGTAGTTAGTGTGCGTGGCTTTTGAAAAGATAAAAGATATTTGTTATCAAATGGTGCTTAGTTCAAAGATAAATAAGATACATGGCACTAGTGTATCCCTCTGCAGTACAGTTAAACAAGAAATAAGAAAAATTGCGGAAGTTAAAGATGAATTGACAAGAAAAACAGAAGCGCCAAAGGAACAAGGGCCAACCGCGTACACAAAACAAGTGCCAGTCCTGTGAATTCGTCTCGTCGTTGTGTCACTTGCGCCTCTGTTCTTCCTAATTATGAACGAACTCGCCCAAGGAAATGCCCTGAAATGTGAAGGGCGACTGAATTATGCAAGAAATAGAGAAATTCTCAGGGAAAAAGAAAATTACTGGTTTGGAATTTCAAAGCACATGCTTTTTTCTGCAGAGCGAATGAATGTCAAATGCCTGGAAGGTCTGCGTGAAAACGACATCTACTTTAGATGGCCACGAAAACAGCACGCGACACTAGATTCTCGGAAGCTATAGATTTGCCAGAATCGACATGAACTCAATCGTTATGCCAAATATATGCTCCGAACCGGTGCGAATGCTGTGCCACGTGGTTAGTGCAGTAGTGTTGGCAGGACGATGAACGGCTGGGTTGCTATGTTAAGCCTGGACTTTCAAAGACCTTTCATGGCTCCGGCTTTGGGCGGTGTGCGAACTGGGGAAAGAGAGGGGAAGCATTCGGCTCGGCCTCACTACGGGACTCGGAAAAACATTCGACAGTCTCTCGAACGCAGCCGCACAGTCATTACTCACGTGCGGCCATAGCAGTACTATTTCAAGAATTATCGCGCCACTCCTGTCAAACTGTCGCAAGCGATTAATCAAGCAGGCGTAATCGATTAGGTCGATTAAATGAAAGCTGGACATCGATGAAGAATAATTTTTTTGCGGAATATGAGTAATTAATCATTCATCGATATATGCCAACCCTAGGCGGTAATAGAATCGGAAAAAGACAACCGTAACGCTGCGTAAGGTGCATAAAGTTTTCAATCCTGTACATCACTCGCGGGCGCAGAACGGCTTCATCGTACTACCGGGACAATTTCGGCAAATGGACGTTGTCGGCTCAAACGAGGACCAGCACTTCGAAGCACGACCTCATAAGGGCCAAAGTACAGTCGCAACAATTTCTTCAAAAGGTCCCAGTATCGGATAAGTATCCGCGTTCACAAACTCGCCGAAATTGTACTGAGCCTTCCGTCTGGCCGGGTTTTAACAGCGGGAGTTGGTTCTCTGCTGGCTGCGGATGCGCTTCCGAGCAAGGTTGCAAGTTTCTTGGGCTTTCTGTACGAAGACATCAGTGTGGTCTCTTCCAACGGCCCGATGACTAGAAGCATGATGTCAGAATGTGGTAAAATAGCCTGTGCTGGATGATCTTGCAGCAGAACACACTAGGACAATGCGTCCAACCCTGTAACCTATCTTCCAACAGTTTCGAGCTCGTGCGCACGCCACAAAGCACGGATCTTTATTTTCCTCTTCTAGTTCACCTCGTTAATTTTGGAAGCTTTCTTAGGCGGACGGAAGAAGGAGCTACATGGCCTGCCGCCTAGGCTGGACTTCCAAGGAGACACAGCAGTGAGATGATGCAATTGTAGCCTACATGGGGTCGTGACTGTGGTGGCATCAATTTACACAGGCAAGTCGTGATAAAGCCTGTATAGGCCGCCGATGCTGCGGGATCGATAAAGACGACGTTTCTTAAGAATCACCCTCACGCTTGAGAATAGCTGTGAACTTTTGTTGTCCGTCGGGAAACGTGAAACGAGCCGTCATAGGCAGAGAACAGAGGTACCTTGAAGGCATATATCGCACTGCAGAAAGACTTGAATAGCAGGCGTGAAGTCCGTATAAACGAAAATTTTGTGGTCTTTCAATCGAGGACCTACACAGCGTAGAACATTCATACAGTATTTGCCAAAGGCATGATTGTTGCTGTTGTGGTTCGTCTCTAAAGGAAAAGAAGTCACCAGAAAGCCGCATGGAACCACCGCTGAGCAACCTACGCGTTTAATTGCGCTAGACCGCTCGCAAACTGAGCATAGCCTTGGTGAAATTGTGAACGCAGTGTTCGCGGTCGAGGCATGCCAGCGAGGCATGCCATCGGGGCTCGTGACGTAGTCACTCGATGATGCGGTTGGGGAAGCGCTTGGAAGCCGTTGGCGGGAAGTGAGCTGTTCCGAGATGGGTGACGGACGTAATCCGGGCAGATTCAAACTGACACCCGCGATCGAGTGCTATAGTCTCGGGATACCTATAGCGCGATACTAAGGCAGACGAATGTTTGGGTAGCAGACCCGTCCATGAGGTCTCGCAAGCGCGCAGCCTCATGACAGCGATTAAAGGCATCCAGGATTTTCAGCAGATAGCTGCGAACGCGTGAAGAAGGAAGTGGTCCAACAACGTATATAGGGAAGGGGGGGGGAGCGGGCACGTGGCTGAACTGTCAACCGGTTGGCTAGAAACGCCAATCTGGGAACTTGGTATGAAGTTTACTTTGGTTTATATGCAGGCCGTACAAGTGCGAGAGCAGTTACGCATGTCGGTGTACAAATTACACCATACGTAGCGTTCTGCGATAAGGCGCTACGTAGCTCGGATATCAAGGTGGCAAATATTGTGTCAACAATGCAACCGTTGCAACAGAGTAGGACGATAGGCCACGGGGTCGAAAGGCCGAGGACGGTTCGGTGACTGTTCTTATCAAAGCGATCTTGATGCGCACGGGTGTGGTAACAGCTGTAGTCTGAATGAGCGCGAGCTAATGCGTAGCATTTGCTACTTCATGTCCTTAGACGGCATCGTCATGAATCTTTCCCTGTGTACGGCTTGCGCAGACGATCTGACGGCAGCGAACCGGGTGAGTGCGTGAGCAGCCTTATTGTTAGCTCCCTTTAAGTGTTCTACGTCGGTTGTAAATTGCGACGCCTGGGCCAATTGACGAAGTTCCTGAGTGACGGGCTTTGAAGACTTGGTTAGGAATACGTAGACAAGACGCGTGTGGTGCATGAGAACATGAAACTGTTCACCTTCCAAGAAGCGTGGGAAATGTGAGATGGTGGCGTAGTTGGTGAGAAGCTCGTGGCAGAAGACGCTGTAGCGTGTCTCAGCAGGTTGAAGCATTCAGGAGAAAAAACGTCGTAGGCGCTGCTCGAAGTCGACGAGTTGTTGAAGAGCCCTCGACACACTTGAAGCATCCACTGTGATTTTTGTCGGAGAATTATACCTTGGATGAGCGAGAAGCACCGCATCTCTGACGGCGTCTTTTGCGGACATGATGGTGGCCGTGGGTTCTCGAGACCAGATGATCAGCGCAGAAGGGCTGCTCCTTTAGCGAAGAAGGTTCGTTAGTGGTTGTAGGACTTCCGCGCAGTAAGGTAAGAGACGCCTAGAGAAATTCACTAGTCCGAAGAACATTCGCAAGTTGCGAAGTTTTGTCGACTGCTGAAAATCTTTCACTGCTTGAATATCAGATTACGGAAGATAGATTCGCAACCGTGAATCGTGGTGCCCGAAGGACTCCAGGTCAGAACTCTCGAACACATTTCATTGTGTTTCGACCAGACCATACTACTGCAGGCGTTTGAATAATATAGGCAAGTGATGCTCGTGGTATGCTGGAGCACCATTGGAAAGAACAATGTCCTCGTTGAAGTTGAGTATCGTTGGGAGGCTACGCGACACCATTGAAATAAATCCTTCGGAAATTTGATCTGCGTTTCTGAGTTCAAAAGGCACCCACACATACTGGAGCAGCCCAAACGGATTTCTAATGACCATCTTAGGAATGTCCGTGGGCGCCAAGCTTATGGACGTTATCACTGCCTTGACTGCTGCTTGCTCTCGTGATCGACATTGAAAAACGTTGCCCACAACCTTAGCAAGTCATTAGTGGTTCCATTAGTTACCGGGAAGTGTATTCCAAGGATCAGATTACATGGAAAAAGTAGACGATGAGCAAAACGAGAACAAGGGGAAAGCAGCAACCAACGTATCAACAAGTCGATTTGTCTTCCTCAAGGTGACATTTGCTTTCCTTGCCACAGTATATATAGGTAGGGTTTTTATAAAGGGGAGAGGGCGTAAGGTGGGTGGGTGCGGCAACGAGCGAATGTGTGTTAGTGGTGAGGCTGTAGAATTGAAAATAGAGGAGCTTTGTGCACAAGGCCGGTGACGCGACCGTCTGTCAATCATGTGTCAACGTTAGTGTATATGCCGGTGTGTCAATGACGTGCACAGCAGCCCTCTATTACCTGTTTCGCTGGTGGTCGTGGGCTATCGTGTCTCTGAAAGGGATAATAGAAAGAGCTGGAGAAACTGGTGCCCGTGAAAGAAAAAAAATCAATACAGAAATGGAATAAATAAATGGAAGGAAAAAAACGAGAAAAAGGACATATGGACGAATGCAGGGCACAACCACAAGGCACGCCTTTTTGGTTTCAAGCTCATTGCTGCATGTCTGGATCCCTCAATTCTCTACTTTAACCAAACTTCCTGCTAAAGAAGCCAAAAATTCTGCAGGAAAGCCAGCATTGTGAAGGCGTAGCACTCGGATCTGAAGGCGGCACGCAACCTGATGGTCAGAAAACGTTTTGAGAATAATTTTCGTGCAGTTTTTTCAATACGCCTTTTCGCAATCCTGCAATTGTCTGAATTGTAGGTAAGGACTGGTTTTTGGACTATGGATGGTATCAATAGCACACATGAGCGCCATGAAAAATGATACTGATATAAACTGAAGGCACCCGCCTTCAGGTAACAAAGACTTTAATTTGAACATTTTCCCACAAGAATAAAAAGCACCAAGCACTTGATTCACTAGCCCTTCAGAATGCTCAGGCTGCACATTGCTTAGGATAACTCAGTAATCATCAACATATCTGAATATATGTAAAATCTTAGCTGCACATGCTGTGTCAAAGCGTGTGGAAATATCATTGTCACAGAACAGATCACTTAAACTGGAGCAATACGTGATCCAATACAAATGCCCTCCTTTTGAAGGACGAGGCTGTGATTACAAGCAATTGCTGTAGTGCACAGGTAAAACCTAAAAATTTTCGTAAAGTTGTCAATGTTCAAACGAGTACAATTTTGAAAGGCAACGGGTCCAAAGTCATTAATCTTTGCACGGACAGCGCAAAAAATGTTCGCGTTGTAGAACAGAATGAGAAATATCTACTACATTACTAGAAAAGGCAACTAGTCGTTGCAGAGAATACCCGAATTAGGAGGAAAATCTAAGACACTCCAAAATTGGCACGAGGTAAGTGTCATACACTTGAAGCAGGTTAAGATGCTTTTGCAAGAAAATAAAGTGCGCTGTCATAAACCCAATTCAGTCAAAATCGCCCTGAATGGCATCCCCTCTTTGTGTGTTTTTATGGCGAAAAACGTATTGAGGAGATCCTTTTTTGCGCTACCTGTAGTCTTGTTGAGCCTTTGAAAGTTCATGTCATCACATAAAGCCAAAGCTTTCTTACTTAGTTTTTTTTCTGTGGACTCTTGACGGGTAGGAAATTCTTTGATATTGCTTGCTGAGCTACTTCCGAGAAGATTAGCATGGGAAGCAAGAGAAATCCACCCTCATTACAGTACACGAGTAGTGCTAAGTATGTTTTTTAAACCTGCTTATGTCTAGACGATACATAAACACCAGCTTTCAAGTTTGGCGTAGAATTAAATTTTCGCGGAAAAGTAATTTAGCACTACTGCTGTAGGATAAACAAGGTGAATTCATGGGGCTTCGTAAGGTAGTCTGAAAAGCTCAACAATTAGTATCAAAGAATATCATGCCTGTCAAGTGGACACGGAAATAATTAGAGCATAAAGTTTGGCTCTATACAATGAAGTGAAGTTCAATAGCCTCAAGAAGACCATAGGTATTGGAAAAAAGGGCCTTCTAGAGGTTTCTCTCCACGAAAAGAAAGAAAAAAGGGATACCATTCAGGGCTGTTTGTGACTAAGGTTCATGACAAGGCGCCTTCTCTAGATTCTTGTAAAAGCATCTCAAATCGCTTCAAGTGTTTGATCATTACCTCGTGCCCAGTTTGGAGAGTGCCTTAGGGAATCTTTCCAAGTAAGACTATTCTCTACAGCCAAGATACACCGTTTATATTCATGCAGTATTTTTTTTCTTTTTCACAAAGCCAGCATTCTTGCACTGTCCGTAAAGCATCGACGACTTTGGTTGTTGCCTTTAAAAATTCTGCTGCTTTGAACATTGACAAGTTTATGAAATTCAAGATTTTACCTGTGCTCTAAAGCAGTCGCTTTTAATCACAACCGTGTTCTTCAAAATGAGGGTATTTGTACTTTATAATCTATTGCTCCTTTTTTAAGTGATGTTGTAGTCCTTTGTGACACAAGTATTTCAGCATGCCTTGACACAGCGCATGCAGCTAAGTCTTTACAGATTTCCATATATATTTATTAGTTTTCCTAAAGAATGTGTGGCCTGGGCATCTTGAACAGCCTCAGAATCAACTGCATGGTGTTTTTCATTCTTGTGGTAAAGGGCTCAAGTTTCCCTTTGATTTACCTCAAAGTAGCGCCCCCAGTTTCTCGATATCAGTAACATTTTGCACGAAGGGCATGTTTGGTGTAGATACCATGCAGTGTCCAAAAAACCAGTCCTTAGCTAAGATTTGGCCCATTCCAAGATTTTGGAAAAGGGGTTCTGCAAAAAAGTCCCGAAAACTCTTGTGATCGTCAGGTTGCGTGCAGCCTTCAGCTTCCACGTGCTATGCCTACGCGATGCTGACTTCCCTGCAGAGTAGTTGGCTTCCATAGCAGGAAGCCTGATCAAATGAGTACACTTAGGAACTTCCACACATGCCATGGTAAGCTTGAAAAGAAGAAGGCGGGGACTGTGGTTGTGGCGTACGTTCATGACCTGTCCCACAGGATCAAGGAAGCAGCTGGGAAATGCGGCATCCTGGAAGTTGTTTCGGCGCCTGGTAAGCTTGCACGTATTCAATATTGTGAATGGTGCTGGCAAGGCCAGCTGCACAAGAAAGCGCTCTACATGTTTCGAGGAGTGCAGAGTCGGTGTGGTGTACAGGATCCCACTTTTATGTGGAAAATATTATGTTGGTATGACCGGCCGATGCATCAATGAACGATTTAGAAAACATCGCGCATCTGTTAAGTCATTGGCGGGGGCGGACATTTGGCAGATCACTGCCGGCAGTGTTCGTGCATACTTGACATCAGGGCACCCGCGTCCTGCACAGCTTTGCAAAGAGCAAGCTAGAAAAATCTTCGGCGCCTTGCGTATTAGCAGCGATACTGACAAATGTGTGAGCGCTCTTTTCCTAGCCCTGCATGTCAAAGAGGAAGAGTATCTCAGGTGTCGATGAAATTTTTTTAGTGCCAACTGCGCCTTCTGATTCTTTTCGTATGCTTCTGTGCAAGTATGTGCATTCACCTTTTGCATCATGAAGCCCTTAAGTTGATGTCTAGGGCACATTCAGTGTATGTCTCTTATTTTTGTTTGCATTCCTTCCTTAATCTTATGAGGTTCAAGTTCATGTACTTCTGTATTTATGGTTTGTGTAATGATAGCATTATAGCACAAGCCAAGTGTTGTAGAGATCCAATATTTATTTTGGCTAACAGAATTGCTCACATTTTGATCAGGTGCAAGTAATAGAAAAGCTCTTCTGGTCGGCTTGCACGACCTGTACCTCTTTGTGCACTTGCTGAAATACTCTGATCGGGCTCACTGAAGCTGCTTACGCATCGCTTGTATAACATTTTTAAAGAATACTTTGAAACACAGGTGTTCCATGTAATTTCGTTTGCAGCCCTCTGCACTAATGCCACAGGACGCACCTGCTCTTTCAGGTTACATTTATTGCACATTTAGAAGTCTTTTTTCCTACCAGAACTTAGTGAGATAAACCTGGTAACGGGTAACCTTAACAAATTAATTTTTTTATTGATGTCAGACAAACATATAGGCCAATCTACTCTGTAAAGGTGGTTCATCAGCGAAGCGGTGGAGAGCAATCTGTAAACTGCTTTTTTATATTTTACGCATAAAAGAGTTCTTGGGCTGCAGGTGCCATGGCAAGGTATGCACCCGCAATCGAGAAACGCATGCGACGAGCTCTACTTGCTTCCCATTGTTGCCAGGCTAGTGGCGTCCCTTCCCCCTTCGTACTGTGCTGTTGCCGCGGCTGCTTACGTAGCAGCAGTCTTATTGGGAACGAATGTGAGAAATGGCTACATGTTTTGCATTGTTCGCGCATGCCTATCACCAATCATATGATTTGGATGCTTGTCGGGTGCATTTGCCATTCTTAAAACAAATGCTATAATGTATGTTATATGTGCGATCCAAAAGGAGATGGACACTTTTGTCTTCGACATTCATGAAATTGTTTTTTCTGTCGACGGAGACGAAATAATCCTTTATTTGAGCCATAGGCAGCTTTGCTATGAAATAATTTCCTGTGATGTAAAATATTACTTTGTCTTTTTGAGGCAGTGCTCTTTCTCGCAAAGATTGGAGGGTTTGACTGGTTCTGAACTGGTTGCAGCTTCGACTAGACTTCCAAGTTTAATTACAAGATTCTTTTAGGCATCAGGCTAGGTGCAGTGTAGTCAACAATAGAAAGCTTAGCAACTCACCATTTTGCCTTGACAAATTAATTGTTTGGTAAAGCAACAGTACGCATCTGAGGAAATTAGGTGCACTTGGTTATTTTGGCTGATATTATCCCAGCAAAATCAATTTTCATTTAATATACTGAATAAACAAATATTTTCACTGCTGTTCCGCTTCTCATATTCCAGCGACTTGTCATCTAGAGATAAATGTAAACTAATTAGTTACCATAGTAAATGTGCATACTGTAGCGAGATCCGATATATACGAATATTCGATGAATGCTACAATTTTACAAACACACCAGAAGGTGCCCACACGGAGACACCCTACCAAGATACAGAAAGCACCAGGAGAGCACACCAAAAACTCTACGTCGAACATACCAGACTGGTATCACCGTAATCACCAGGACGGGTATAACAGACACATCTCACCCATGTCCAAAAACACACTCTAGTGTATTTTTCCACTCGGAGATTAGCGCATAGGTGGCAAAACAACAACGTATTAGCAGGGATGTTTATCTTCCGACATAATGCTGAGCAATAATGCTCTGATTGCTTTATCTTTTATAGTAATTAGGCAAGTATAAAAATCATTAACTTAAATGAAGGGTAGTGCTTGTACTTGTACAGATCCTTGTGGTACATCAGAAAATACAATAACAGGGTAAGATTCAGCATTATTAAACCTCATACACTGAACGCAGTTGGCGAGATAAGCTGCAATCCAAGAGACAAGTTTTGTATTAACGCCAAATGATTCTAGTTTTACTATTAGTAACGAGTGTAGAACGCGGACGAATGCCTTAGACAAATAAATAAATATTGCATCTGTTTACTGTCCAGACTTATTAGCTGTAGGAAGCTCACGAGTGTTTTCTAGAAGCTGCGTAGTGGTCGAACGCCTCTTTCGAAAACCGTGTGGGTTGGGATAAAGCAAGGTCTCCAAGTTATTCGTGACCGTTATGATATGTTTCGATAACTTGCATGTGATTGTTAAAGAAATAGGTATGTACGTTTATACCAGCTGTTTGCTCTCACTTTCATGGATAGGTGTAACTTTCGCACTCAACAGTTAGCAGGCAACACCGCTGTTTCCAATGATAAGGCAAATATTTTCTGTAGGAAAGGAGATAAGTGAGCAGCATGTGTTTGAATAGCCGCAAATGTGTTCGAAATTTCGTCCGGGTCATGTGACTTTTTAACATCAAGTTATGGAAGTAGATTAAGAACAGCAGGTTCAGAAATCGTTACGTCTGGCATCTGGAAGTCGTTATTTGTTGGTGGTAATTATGAACGCTGCGTGTGCGTAAAAACGGACTTTTAAGTAAGTGTGAAACGCATTTGCAATATAACGGGGATCTTCTTCGAAACTACCTGAAATTTCTATTTTAGCCGCAGGGCTGGCTGGTTTGATACATATTTTCAAAATTTTCGCGGTTAACTTGTCATAAAGTCTCTGAGTGTGTTTGAAAAGAAAAAGGCCTCTCTAGCTGTGTTCATTTGCGCTTTTAACTGACATGAAAGTTCGTTGAAGAGAACAGATATGTTGTTATTCTAGCGCAACCTTCGTACTTTTCCTTTGAGGTGGATTATACTCCTCATTATCCATGGTATTTACTGATTAGTTTTTTAAACCCAGTGCGTAGAAAGGTTGATTCGCAATGCGCAATCTCATTTTTTTAGTTTCACCGATAGATCAACACCTGACGGTTTAATAAAGAAATCATGCTGAAATGCTTCAAGGAAGTCTATAACGCTTTCGTCGTTGGCTTTTCTGTAATTTTTAACTGAAATACGTGTCATTCGGCCAGCATGCGATGCGCAGCTACCCATGCCATGAAGTGTTAGTAGAAAGAGGTTGTGGTGAGATATCCGTTCCTCAATGTTTATTTCTGGTGTTAAAAAGCTGGACGCAAAAGCAAGGTGAAGCATCGAACACGATGTCCATTGGACACGAGTTGGTCTTGTAACTGGCTGTGTCAACGCGCAACCAAACATTATATCAAAAAGAATGTCTCAATCTTTACCTTAAGTTATTTTGACTGCAAATTGCTCCAGTCTAGTTTGCTTATTCACACAGGTGTGAAGAAAATTCTGTAATTGTACAAGATAATCGTCAGGGGCACCCGCACGCTGGTAGACACCACCAATCAATATGGAAATGGTGTTAATAAGAAGCCTGAGCCACATAACTTCGTTGCCAGCAACGCTATTTTTTAAAGACAGGTTTCTATTAAGGGCAACGGCCACACCCTCGCTCCGACCATCTCGATCTGTGCGAATCAGTGCGTAGGATGATGGCACTATCTGCGAGTCGTGAATATCAGGGTTTAGCCATGTTTCTGAAATCACTACGACATCGGAACCGTACGAGAGAAACAGTTCCTCAAACTGCTGTATTTTGTTTATAATAATTCTTGAATTTAAACGCAGTAATGTAAAAGGTTCTTTTGTTTGCTGTCAAGACTTAGAAATGCTTAACTTTCTACTGCCTATGGTGCGAACACGTTTCGCAGATATTATTTTACTTGCCGTTTCATGCCAGGCATTGCTGCTTATTGCAGAGTACAACGTCTTTTAGACTTGAACTACAGTTTTAAGGTAATGCGTATGTAACCTCCGCATCGCGTACATATATTACCTGATGAAGTTTTGCTCAAACCTAAATCTGCTTGTGGGAATGATATAGTGATATGATTAAAAATGTATTTTTACCTATAATCATGAGACATTCCAATGTGTGAAAGTGCTTGACCAGCGAAGCTGTTTAGCACAAGACACACAGGTGACACATAATTTTGTACAAAGATACGAACTAATTTATTGCCTTTATGGGTGGTCATCGTGACGGAACGTATGCACACTTTTTTATTGTCTTGATTGGTGGTTATTATTTACCTCGCCTCTGCATTTAAATTACTTCATAGAACGCCGCTTGGTGGTCGGTTGAGCCGGATCCGTGTGGCATTGAAAGGAATATGTCTGCAACACGGAACGCATAAACAACTCATTTTTGGTACCGACACATCCACAATAAAATCACCGACAACGACAAAAGGTGTGGTGCCATCGCAGCTAATTCACGCAATGTGTGCAGCCATGAACCTTATGGGACTATGAGCCATTGCATTTTTCCTTGCTTCCAGGGATATAAGCCATTACTCACGGGGATATGAGCCATTGCTCACGAGGGTATGAGGCATTCATGATGTCAGTTTTTGATATGCTACTGTGTATGTTGTAGGGACGATTAGCGAGAATTTAAGCATTGTTCGTTTCACTTTGCTGAGTGCTCATTGTATCTGCCTTGCGGGGCTATCAGTCATTGTATTTGTTTCCTTGCTTTTAGGAGCATGAATGCTTACGGGGGTATGATCCATTCATGATGATAGATTTTGTTCATGGAGAGCAGAAATGCATGGAACCCTACCAATATACAGCTTCGCTGTAAAACATTTGTGCACATGTATCGAAAAAAATACCGAATCAAAGTTCATAAATTAGAAACCCGACCGATAAATTTTAGCTTAACGGCATTGACAGTCTAAAGGGGAAAGGCGGTAAAGGCAAAGCTACAGGCAATAACATCATACTTTGCTTTATAGGTGCAATGAAAAATAAGACACTTGTGTAAAATATAGAAGAGCGAAAGGGGCGAAATTTATAAAGATAAAAGTGTTAGAATATTTTGAATCACAGTGCTGTAATGTTCCAGAAAAAACGAGGATGCCTGATAGTATGGTGCTATATGAGAAAATATTTTGATGGCAACTAGACATACATAGCGCGTAAGAGTATCTATGGAAACGTCAAGTTCCCTGCCACATTTAACCATTATGCTTATACCAGACCTGTAGCCTTTCGCTCGATGTATATTAAAAGAAAGATGAAGCAATTTGAGAGGAAGACTTGTAAAAGACGGCTGGAGTATTGATGACTTAAGCGCAGGGAATAGAGACACATCAAATATGTTTCGTTCTACGGCAATAGATCTCTCTAAGAAATGGTGACCTGGTAATATGAAATGCGTGTATTTAAGCCTTATAATAAACGTAGTAAAAAGGTAACAATAACAAGAACAGTGGAAATAGCTGCCACCCGGCTTTCGAAATGCTGGTAACATATTCATTTATCCACCTCTTGAATCAAATCCCTGTTTATGAAGGGTAGAAAGGATCCAACAGGCTCGGCTGGTTGGTCTATCCAGCACCACGTGAAGGAATGGCAGTGCTGTTTTAGTCTCTATAATAAGGGAGCCTTTTATTTAACATATGTTGTCAACAGCTAAACATTTGCTAAACTCTGAACCTTTAGGCGCCGTGTTCACACTAAAAGTTTATCTATGGACCGTTCAACAAATGTCAGATTTTTTCAGCTGGAAGGGGACGCGAACGTTGAAGAGTGCTGGCACAGTCTTTATAAATGAAATGTCTGAAGGTGGACAAATGGCAACGAATGAAGCCAACAGCTTCATTCTGCGAACTCATTGCCTAGATCGCGCCACGACTAATTAAACTCTGAGGACGTGTTTTAGAAAGATAACGCTGTTTTGCGATTGAGAGGTACAAAAGGCGCATTAAATATTGAACCTTATTTCTTTACCTCAGCCATCGTAACTAGTAATTGTATTTTTATGGGTGCGTGTCCATGTACGCAGCTTGTTCGCCCTAAGTGCTCTCACTCAATGGCTTTTCTAGATCAATTGGTCACGGACTAGGATGAAACACGACAGTATTGACATTATTTACAGAAATTAATTTGAATGCGCTCCATGACCGAAACTCTCTCTGTGTTGTTTCGTCGACTTTTCCTGCCACTCCGCGCTCCCGCGTGCTGGCGGTTGGCTTTTCCTTCTCTAGCTCCTCAAAGGAAAGGAAATGATCAATATCCTCCGCACCCCGGAAAGGCACACAGTACGAGTCTGCTACAGCAAATAAAGTTGAATTGGGTATACAGCGACAGAACAAAGGTGCAAATAGTGCATTTGGTTTACGAGCTTTTCTGTGCTAAACTGGCAAAAACGCCGATATTGAATTTATTGCGCGTCAGCTTCTACATCGTGTCCCACATGAGGAAGACATCCGGATGTCGCTGCTAATATTAAGTAAAAATAAAAAATAACTTGCAGGAGCAGTTTCTACCACACGCTTTTTTAATAGGACGAATGGTGCGGAAAATAACAATAACCAAAAGGGTAATCATTTACATAGCAGAACCTATAAGGTAAACGTGAGTGAAGGAGTCGCAATAAACAAAAGTCTAGGCCAGAACGCAGCACCGTTGACATCATGAGCGGCTTGTCCTTTTCATATGAACAGATTAAAGGGTAACTAAAGTACCTCAGTGCATTTCGCACACAGCTGAAGAAATATCAGCCGTTGTACTGGTAATCAACCTTAACACTCGAGTAGAAGACATAAGGTCACATCCACTTATTTGCTCTTACGTTAAATTTTCGGGCAGCGAAGAAACGAAATACCCGATTTACATTTCCTTCGAGCCGGCAGGTCACCAACCAATTAACCGTACCTGGATGATTTCTTTCTTTCACTTTATTTAGAGCAGAGCCATTTTATTCTCGCATTGCAAAGTTTCCTTGGGGTTATCTTTAAATATTATCACTATGGTCTGTTAATTTACTTTCCGCGGTGCGCTGGCTAATGTGTGGTCACGTATTCCGCCTCTTATAGGGTGGACTCAACAGCATACATGGGGTGGGGTATCGCAGTAAAAAACTACCGAAAACTCGTCTTTCTCCTGTGTTTATCGCTCTTTTATTCGCTTCTTTTATGTACTTCTTATGTTGGTTTAACAAATCAAAGTTCGCCACTAAACAGGAAATTGACTTATTCAGAGGTTTCCAGCATTTTTTGAGGACACTCACCTTATCGATATTTCGCCTGTGACAGGGTTAGTCCTTTTCATAGTGCCATTGAATTGCCTGCACTGTACCCAAGTGCTCTTTCTTACATGCGCCATTCAAGTGCGGAATAATTCCAACCATTGTAATGTTAGTTTCTGAGTGTTCCTCCCACTTATGCAAATGCAAAAAAAAAACAAAACGGCACAATGGTGTCAGCAGAGATGGCCGGAGATATCTCTTTTGATTATCGATAGTGCTAACTGGATAAAAGATGCGTAACATAATTTTTCATGGTTTGAATATGGTTTTACATCACCAAAAATGTTATTCAGTTAGTTTTCAGTGCCGCGTGGAAACAGAAAATGTATGGTCTTTCATGCAAGGTTGCAGCTTCGCACCATAACTAAGGAAGTGTTATAAAATAACCTATGTTTTTCCGCGAGAAACGCAGACTTCAAGAATGCTAAAGAAATAATTTGTTGCGTTATTATTCAAAAGGACGTTTGTTTAACTCTTGTCTGCAATTTAAAAAAAATCAATGGTTTTACGAAATACGCAAACCACGATTTCCACAATTTACAATAAAACCTAAATGCTTTAATGTTACACAAGTTTAGGTATATGCGTGCAAAATGTGGTGATCGTCTTGAGCAATTTTGCTTACGCGCTTTCTAAAAAACCACTAGGCTAACTTTAAAAAAACAGTCCGATTTTGATATTTTTCTAAATATCACAACGAAGCCAAACTATTTTATAGTGTCCATGCACTTTTTGCTTGATTCGTAAGAATGTAGGCTCTTTTACTACACTCTGCCTTGCATGTTGCGATGCTTCCAACTTTCATAAGAGATTATAGTATATTCATTACCGGGGGAATAAATATATAATAAATAAGATTTCAAGGCTTGACATGTCGATGTTGAACAAAACATGAAGACATACAGATACGGCGGAATCAGAAAGTCCTTGCTACAGTTTTTATCCAATTGATGGCTGTAAATGTAAGGTAACGCATCCATTTCCAGCGGTGGACCTTTCTTGGACCAGCCCAGTCTTATCTGCCGGTAGCCCCGCGGAACGGCTGTGTTGTAGGTTGTTGAAGATGGCAGTTGTGCTGTACACGTCTACGGCGCACGAGCAACAAAGTGCGATTTGTTTTCTATGCAGCAACGGAAGAACGCCCATCGAAATACAGAGGGAAATGCAGCCCACGTATGGGGAAAGGTGTCTCGCTTTGAGAAGTGTGAGGTGGTGGTGCTTTGAGATCGATGGTGGTTCCACAGCCTGCCGTAAGAATTCTACATCAGGGCCATCTCAAATTTAGTGCTGCGATGGGACAAATGGTCGGAATCGGTGTAGGGTCTATGTGGCAAAATGGTGTAAGGTACGTAGGATAGTACGTACTATCGTGAGCAATATGAGCGGGAACACGCCAACACGTGGCGAATAGCTTCGAAACCAAGTTAGCGCCATACGCAAATGGCGCTATAGAAACAAAGGGGGAAAGTGGGCGATTTTCCGTCAATTCCTTGCTCTCCCGCCTCGCTAGCGTTGCTTCAAAATGGCAGCTGAATGCGTTTCAGCGGCGCCTAGCAATTATAATGTCGGTATAGCAGGCAGAGCGTGGCATTGTGATGCTTATAGTTCTGCGCGAAATACTTCTCTCTCTCTCTCTCTCTTTGTGTGGGTGTGTGTGTGTGTGACAAGAACGGAACGTCTGGCAGTCATAGCCACTTCTTACTATAGCATGGTTTGGGTACCGCCTAGTTCGTACTCCATTACAAACTTCACTTACCGCGTGTACATAGACAAAGAGACCAATACAACGACGAAGACGAGCGCTGATTTGCAAGTGATTTTTTATCTTGAATAACGCACACATATTCGAAGACCCCAAGACAAAAGTGACCCCTTCAAAATACGAAGCCAGCACGAGTACGCATTCAAAATTAGAACCGACCATCACCGCGTCCTTTAGATGAATAATCGTGCATGTGCAATCTCAAGAAAAAAGCAAGTTCATTTGCTGTTAACGCAATTGACGGCTTACTAACCGACTCACATTCAGCGATCGCTGCAGCGTCAATGATCAGTCTAGCATGGTCATTAGGATGCTTAGCTAAGTTACTTATCTTCTTGAAGAAAGTAGTATAGCTAAAGTGTGCGAAATGGACACGTAGAAACGCTTCCCGCCTTTTGCGCAATTTATTGCTATGTTCTTGCAGGCTAACGTTTAGATATCTACCCGTCTGCCTGATATGAGACCGACTGCCAATGATCGCATGGTTTTATATAAGGCGGACAGATAGATATCTAAATTTTAGACTGCAAGAATATAGCAATAAAGTGCGAAAAATGCGGAAAGGGTTTCTAGATGTCTATTGCGCACTATGTGGCTGTATTCTGACCTTTGAAACGTCCAGTATCTTAGCTAGGCATCCTAATGAAAACGCTAGACTTATCATTGAAGCTAGAGCGATCATTGGAGGTGAGTCAGTAAGTAAACCGTCAATTGCATTAACAGGTAAGTCACTTGCTAACACCACCTAGGTATAAGCAAATCCTTTGTATCACGGCAGGCTACATCACGGCCGATCCTTCAGTAGGTACGCAGCCTGATGGGTTACGTCTTTCAGAAGTGACGCAGCCTGATGTGGCTGAATGCTTATATGAACTCATATCATTGCTAGCAGCCGGTGACGCGCAATCAGCTGCCGCTTCGTAGCAATGCTAGCGAGGCGGGAGTGCAAACAGTTAGCGGAACCGCCGTGCCATTTCCACTTTGTTGCCCACAGCGGCGGCCGCGAATTACGCCGCGTCGGGTTCGATGTTATTTGCCACGCGTGCGCATATTCCAGCTGATATTCCTCAGGATAGTAACTTTGTAATTACTTCTATGTACATAACTTTGTGTAATAAATATAGGGGCAAATACTTTCTGATCCGCCCTCTCTATTAGGAGCCTGCTATACCAATCGCAATTGCCGCTATGATGAAAGAGCGTAGATTTACTTTTGAATTGGAAACACGTCTGGCTCGAGGTTCTTTTGATGTGGGAGTGATTGGGGAAATTCAGCGCTAGCAACCAGCGTACCTAGTTTTGGATCAGGCCACTACGCTGACAGGCGCAGTTTACATCCAAAAGCTACGGAGGTGGAAACGTCCCTTCATTACTGGCGGTCTCCAATCGGTCAGTCAAATAATAAGCCTGCAGGACGGCCAATACAAGAACAAGAGAACGTTGCACAACAGATGGCTAACAATTAAATGTTTTTTTTTTAAAAGCAGGCATGTGTATACACGGTGACAATAAGTAACCCTGGTATGTACAAAAGAACAGAAACAAACAGTTTGGCTATTCTTAAAACAGCCACTACACGAAATCTCGTAGCTTCACCTAATGCTCCTTTTCAAGCGCACTTAAGCAAGTTGTTATAGCTACCCGTAGAGTAGCGCGATCATAATAATGTGCTTTTAATGGGTGTCTAAAAGCTAGCGGATAGCAATGTGTGAACTATTCATAAGTCAAGAACGGTTCCGCGGCAACGCGCTGACATTCTGCACGTCAGGTATTTCTGCAATCTCATGCTATAAAGTAAATGTGCATAAAATGTAGGTGCACGCAAACTTATGCATTTACATTTTTTTATTGGGGTGTCAGTGTATATCAAAATTTTTGTAGTGCCGGCATTTTCAATTAGATTACCGCAATTCAGAGTACCATATGAGGTAAAATGCATTGCATTGAATAGTGTGCATATTTGTTCACTTGCTTCCAGTCATGCCGCATCACGAATTGCCCAGTAGCTATGCACGTTTTAGCAAACAGCTACATTCTGTTCAGCGATTAGAATTCATACTACCAAATAGTTTGTAATCATAAACAGAGTGTTAACGTAAGATTAGTTGTGATTTCTCGCGCAATAATTTCTCGAGAAGGACTTTCATCAGCTTCCAACGCTTGGAATGTTTCTCGTGTGCGAAATCTCAGTGCAGGGAACTGTTCTAAATGAAGTGGCCACAATGAATGCAAAAAGCGAATCCGGAGCATTGCGCTAAACAGCCCCGCATTAGGGCACCCGAATAATATATTTTTGCGTCATACATAGGAACCATATAATGTCATTTCGTTCCATATTTTTCAGAGAGTATTCAGTGAGTATGAGCGTAATTATGGTTCAACTGGTTAGTGAGTTAGAAACCTCTCATTTTAATATTACTTTTTGTGCTATGCCACTTATAGTCTTTTGCTGTACGTATTTTTTCCTACACTTCTTAGAACAAGTTTCTTCAACGCTTGCTGAAATGCTTCGCTGCCGTGTCTCCCGCAGAAAGCGGGGCAGAAGAAATGCAGGCCAAGGAAGAATGAGTCTTGGCATGCAGAATTTTCCACGTCCTTCAAAAGTACAAGTTATTCAAATGTGCAGGAGCACAGCCTCTGTGGACGAGACTTTAGTTTGTTAAGGGACTAGTTCTGAATAACTTAAGCTGGACAAGTACGTTTTTATGAAATACGAACCCTATCATAAGCGGGTATTCCTGAAATATGTCCAATTCCAATTCACAGAACATTCCCTGAAACGGCGTTCAAATCGCTCGTGCACATTCCAAAGCTGACGCACAGCTCATGAAACTGCAGAATACATTGTCACCTAAGCTCGGCTCAAGCTTGTCCAAGTCAACATTATCTGTGTGTAGGCGTTCAATTGAAGATAGAATGTTCGCATTGCTTGCGATTCATTGATACGCGTATTCATACTGCGTCGCACCGTTCGCTTTTCTTTGACGCAATTGAGGCGGTTCATCTTGTTTTTCAACAATATGTACCTTCGCTCACCTTCGCAGATGGACATCAATTAGGTGTCTTATAACCGCGAAGGCCAACCATAGATGGCCAGTCGGGTCGTCCCATCTGTCTTTCGGCGAATGTTTTCACTGTCATTACGACGTGCTGACTTCCCCTCTATGTTTCTGATGAGCACACCAGGCATGTATTGTGCCGGCCAGTACTACGGCGGGTTTTGGCGCCCGTTTATAGAAGAAATGGTCAAGGAATGGATGAAACATTACGGCATACTTACGACAGGTATTTCAGATTGAATCCATGGCCGACGCTTGCTTGCTTGCTTGCTTCCTACAACAGGGCATGTACCCAGTACGGGGGACTGGCCAAGAATCTGGCGGTTAAACGGAAAACGGTTATAGGAAAGCAGGTGTTTTTTTAAAGCGGAGCTACATAGGAGGTAATACATTTAATCAATTTAATTGCAGTTTTGTGAATAATTAGTAATAAAGAAATATAATTTACCTAGATATTCTCGTTGTCACCAAGGAAGTTGTACACCGCCCTTAATACCAGTAGCTAATACTCAATGTAGTCGTGCTAAAGGAGGGAATCTTTTCAGTGTTTAAAGCAATGCCTAACCTTCGGAATGAATGTCAAAGCATTTCGTTCTCTGGTTTGCAAATTGGCGCCAAGTTAATAAAAATGATCAATGGTGTCCGCTTCCTATAGAGGAATGACACAGAGGGGACAGTGCCAGTCTACGCCAGCCAGTCTAGACCTGTATGTGTGTAAGTGGAAAAAAGTGCGGAGAAGAGACCGATACGACCGGATCGATTACAGGAATTGACAGAAGTTTAAGGCAGGTAGGGAAGGTTAAAGAGTTGTACAGAAGAATAGTAGAAGTTAAATCATCACTGGCTTGCCTGAGTGACTCAAATAGGCTAAGTGGCGATTTGTCCCCGCTCAGTTTTAAAGGGCATGCCAATAAATCATCATGGTCATCCTCATCATCTGGAGCTGATGACGTATGCCACGCACCCCCTGTTCTCTTCCAGCCACGCTAAACCTGTGTACCTCTGCCTGCGGTATGCTACTCTGTCGTGACGTCAGGTACCTGCACCCCTGCCTTCTGCATGGAGCTCCTGTCCACTCCTCTCCATTTCGCCTTGCACAAGCCGACAGATGGTTCTTCGTTTGCATTACTGTTCGGTGGCTGATACACGAATAATCACAGTCAATGCTGTAACTTTGACTTAGCGTTTTTATAACGTTTGCTTTATACAATTCCGTGTACACGTTCGCACAATTGGCGCCGTCCGTTGTGGTTGGCTGATTCCGGAGATGCTGGAGTCTACAGCTTCCATGTGTATTTGACGTTAGGCATGAGCTGCTGGCTATGCCGTCATGCCCCAGCGGAGGTGGCTACAACAGCACGATGGCATCATCCCGCTGTCTTCGTTAGCCATTATTCTCACAAAGTCGCCATCACGTGGTCTCACACCATCATCGTCTTCAATGACTTTTTTCCGAATCTCTATGTACACTTGTCACGCCATTGTCTTCTGACCATTGTCGCCCTACAGTCGTCCTCACCTTCTTCGTCACGCCTTCTTCGACATGCCACCGTCATCATGCAGTCGTCGTTATACCGTCACTGACACACCGTGACCGTTATACAGCTTTTGTAATACATCCGTCTTCACGCTATTGTCATCATTCATTCGTCGTCTTTCCACTTTGCGATGTTTTCGTCGTCATACCCCGTGCGTTACTCTATTGAGGTGATTTCTTCTTCGTGAAAAGGCAGACAAAACCAGGAGCACCACACCGACAAAAGTAAAATATTGTTACGTAGGAAGACACCGACGAAAAGCTATTTACAAGTATATTTACAAGGCAATACGCCGCAGTTGGCCAAGAGGCAACAGCCCGCGCTAGCTTCCAATCGTCGTCGTCGTCTTCTTACTGCTCGGCTCTTCGTCATGGGAAATGCTATCCCGTAGCACTACCCCGGGCGGCAAAAGCGCCGTCCCGGAGTGACTAAAGGCCGGACTCTGAAGCAGTGTAATAGGTCTTGAGCCTACTGACGTGCACGACATCACTAGATGCCAGAGTAGATGACGAGGTTGAGCTCACAGGGGCAATTTCGTACGTCACAGGCGTCACCTGGCGCCGCACGCGGTAGGGCCCTGTGTATCGCGAAAGGAGCTTTTCTGAAAGTCCGACGTGACGAGAGGGCGACCACAGGAGCACGAGTGCACCAGGCGAAAACTGTACGTCACGGTGCCGGGCGTTGTACTCACGCTGCTGCGTGGTTTGCGAGTCCGTCAGTTGAGCACGGGCAAGCCTGCGTGCATGGTCGGCGAGTGCGATGGCGTCACGCGCATACTCGGTTGTTGAGGTCGCAGCAGGAGGAAGTACCGTGTCAAGGAGCAAGGTCGGTTCGCGACTGTAGAGTAGATAAATTGCAGAGAATCCGGCGGTGTCGTGCCGGGAAGAATTATAAGCAAATGTGACGTAAGGAAGGGCCACGTCCCAGTCGTGGTGGTCCTTCGAAACATACTTGGACAGCATGTCGGTAAGAGTACGGTTTAACCGCTCTGTCAGGCCATTGGTTTGAGGATGGTATAAGGTAGTCAGCTTCTGTTGAATAGAGCAGGAACGCACAATGTCGGCGATAACTTTCGAGAGGAAGTTACGACCGCTGTCAGTAAGCAGCGGTCGCGGGGCGCCATGCACTAAGATAACGTCACGCAAGAGAAAGTCCGCGACGTCAGTGGCGCAACTGGTAGGGAGAGCCCGCGTGATAGCGTATCGGGTGGCGTAATCAGTTGCGACGGCTACCCATTTGTTCCCAGAGGATGACGTGGGAAAAGGACCGAGGAGGTCTAATCCAACACGAAAGAACGGTTCCACAGGGACGCTGATCGGCTGGAGATAACCGGAAGGTAGCACCTGAGGTGTTTTCCGACGTTAGCAGGGATCACAGGCAGCAACATAGCGTCGGACGGAGCGAGCGAGACCAGGCCAATAGAAGCGGCGGCGGACGCGGTCGTACGTGCGGGTTACCCCAAGATGTCCTGCAATGGGTGCGTCATGCATCTCAAAGAGCACAGTCTGTCGTAGATGTTTTGGCACGACAAGAAGAAGATCAGGGCCATCAGGGACGAAGTTCATTCGGTACAGAATGCCGCCCTGGAGGACATATCGGCGAACGGTTGCGTCGGTAGGTGTAGAGCGCAGATGCTCGATGACTACTCGCAGAGATAGGTCTCGGTACTTCTCATCGGTGATGTTAGCGAAGGCAGACACAGAGAAAATGGCGTCGGCGGTACTACTGTCGGTGTCATCAGTGTCGTCTACCGGGTAGCGAGACAGGCAGTCAGCGTCCTTGTGTAGTCGGCCAGATTTGTAGGTGACAGAGAACGAATATTCTTGGAGGCGTAAGGCCCAGCGACCAAGTCTTTCTGTAGGGTCTTTCAATGAGCATAACCAGCAAAGCGTGTGATGGTCTGTGATAACGGAAAAGGGTCGGCCATATAAGTATGGGCGGAACATCGCAACCGCCCAAACTAGGGCTAGACACTCACGCTCAGTGATGGAATAGTTGCGCTCCGCGGGCGAGAGGAGCCTGCTGGCGTATACGATAAGACGGTCGTGGCCGCGCTGGCGTTGTGGCAGTACTGCGCCAATTCCGTGACCGCTGGCATCAGTACGGACTTCGGTAGGCGCAGAAGGATCGAAATGGGCCAGAATGGGAGGCGTTGTGACAAGGTCGATTAGAAGCGAGAATGCAGAGGCCTCGTTATCGCCCCGCTGGAAAGGGGCGTCTTTCTTCAAAAGCTCGGTTAGTGGTCGTGCTATGGCCGCGAAATTTTCCACGAAACGGCGGAAGTACGAGCAAAGGCCGATGAAGCTGCGCACATCCTTGACACACTTTGGAACAGGGAAGTGCGTAACAACATGGATCTTGCCTGGGTCCGGTTGCACTCCGTTCGCGTCAACGACATGTCCAAGGAGGGTAATCTGGTGACGGCTGAATTGGCACTTCGATGCGTTGAGTTACAGACCGGCTCGCCGAAAAACGTCCAGGACTGCTGAGAGGCGCTCGAGGTGCGTAGCGAATGTTGGGGAGAATACTATAACGTCGTCCAAGTAGCACAGGCACGTGGACCATTTAAAACCGTGAAGAAGGGAGTCCATCATGCGTTCAAAATTGGCAGGAGCGTTACATAGACCGAACGGCATCACTTTGAATTGATAAAGGCCGTCGGGTGTTACAAAGGCAGTCTTCTCGCGGTCGAGATTGTCCACGGCAATCTGCCAATAGCCGGACCGAAGGTCAATAGAGGAGAAATAGCGAGCACGGTGGAGGCAGTCAACGGCGTCATCAATCCGAGGTAGGGGATACACGTCCTTTTTGGTAACCCTGTTAAGGTGCCGATAATCCACGCAAAAGCGCCATGAGCCATCCTTCTTTTTTACCAGCACAACAGGTGACGCCCATGGACTACATGACGGTTCAATAATGTCCTTGGCAAGCATTTTGTGAACTTCGGTGTGAATAACTTGACGCTCAGCCGGTGATACTCGATACGGGCGGCGATGAATAGGAGGGGCATCGCCGGTATTAATGCGATGTTTCACAGTTGTTGTTTGGGCCAAAGCACGATCGCTAAAGTCAAAAATATCTTGGTAGGACATCAGAACGCGGTAGAGCGCACGAACGTGCTCAGACGTCATCTCGGGTGCAATCATTTTCTGTAAGTTGGCGATGGTACAACTTGCCGACTGCGATGGTAGAGGAGGATCGGATGAATTGTCGTCTACTGAAATCGATGCTACAGAGTGATCCTCGAATGAGCAAAGTTGGGCCAGAGACATCCCGCGTGGCAGCACTTGTATCGTCAAGCCAAAATTGACCACTGGCAGGCAGACGCAATTCGCCGTAATAGATAAAACTGTATGAGGTACTGTGATCCCGTGTGTAAGTAGGACGTCTTGCATAGGAGCCGCGATGTAGTGACCGTCGGGCATTGGTGGGGATGACACAAAGTCAACGTAAGTCAGTGCCGAAGGTGGCAAGCGAACGAAGTCGACTGAACTGAGGCGAGTTGTTCAGCGGGATCCAGAACAGGCAGGCCGAGGCGGAGAGTACTGGCGGAGCAATCGATGATAGCAGAATTTGCGGAGAGGAAGTCTAGGCCGAGGATGATGTCATGGGAAAAGTGAGCGATGACTGTGAATAGCATGGTAGTGGAGCGATCGGCGAAGGAGACGCGGACGGCACACATACCAATAACAGGGGCTGTTCCGCCATTGGCGACACGGACAACTGGCGTCGTGGCGGGCGTGATTATTTTCCTCAGCCGATTACGAAGTTCAGCGCTCATTACCGTCAAATGCGCCCCAGTGTCTATGAGAGCAGATACAGGAACACCGTCGACTTGCACGTCAAGAAGGTTCAGATGAGTGGGCAACGCCAGGAAAGGATTTGACGGCGTAGGGAGCAATGCAGCGTCACCTCGAGGCGCTGCATCATCTAGCTTTCCGGCTGGGAGCAGCGTCCGAAGGTATTCGGCGAATAGGAGCGACAGGGCTGGGGGGAGCGAGATTGTCGTCGTTGGGGCGAAGGCGAACGAGAATAGGGGCGGTTCGGCGCAGGAGAATCGATGGCGGCATTATCTGAGCATAGGGACGAGAAATGCCACCTGGGGGGCGAGAGTAGGCAGTATGTGTAGACTGGTTCAGGGAACTCCAGCGACTGCGATAGTGCCGAGAAATGTGCCCAATTCGATGGCAGTCAAAGCAAATTGGCTTGTTTTCTGCAGTGCGCCATTCAGAGGGGTTGCGGAAATGTGGTGGGTAAGAAGGTGCGGGACGGGGTGGAATCGAAGAAGCCGGGTGGGTATCAGGGCGATGGGCCGATCAGATGGTGTGAATACCCATGTGTGCGAACTCCGGGCGGACAACTGCCTGGATCAGGGAAACAGTGACTGCAGGTGCTTTGGAGGGGCTGGAGTCGAAGGCAGCCGGATAGGCCGCCTCGATCTCACGCCGGACAATCTTGGTAACATCGCCAGTGTTATTGGGACGAGGAGCGTCGGCACAGGAAGCTGTCGCTGGGGTGTTGGGCAGACGGGCAAACTGTTGGTCGATACGTCGGCTTTTAGCGAGTTCCAGGCGGCGGCACTCTTTTATAACTGCATCCACCGTCGCCACGTTGTTAAATACGAGCAAGTTGAAGGTGTCATCGGCAATGTCTTTGAGGATGTGGGAGACCTTGTCGGACTCAGTCATGTGTGCGTCAACTTTGCGGCACAGAGCCAAGACGTCCTGAATGTACGTGACGTAGGGCTCTATTGACGTCTGCACACGACAGGAAAGCGCCTACTGCGCGGCAAGTTGGTGACCGTAGGGGTTGCCGAACAAGTCTCGAAGCTTTTGCTTAAGCGAATCCCAACTGGTCAGCTCATCTTCGTGCGTCCGATACCAAACTCGAGGTGTGCCACCGAGGTAAAAGACTACGTTGGCGAGCATGATAGTAGGGTCCCACCGGTTATTACGGCTGACGTGTTCGTACAGGCTGATCCAGTCCTCGACGTCTTCCCCATCTTTTACCGAGAATACGCCAGGATCACGGGGAGCGGAGAGAGTGATGTAGGTCTTCGAAGTGGCAGCAAGTGTCGGAGCCGGCGGAGTCGAGTTGTCGTCGCCGGGAGCCATGAAGGAAGGCTCGACGTACTGTCCACTGCGAAGCTCCGTGACGAGGTACGGAGAACGTCCACCTCCACCAGATATGTTACGTAGGAAGACACCGACGAAAAGCTATATACAAGTATATTTGCTGGGAAATACGCCGCAGTTGGCCAAGAGGCAACAGCCCGCGCTAGCTTCCAATCGTCGTCGTCGTCTTCCTACTGCTCGGCTCTTCGTCATGGGAAATACTATCCCGTAGCAATATTATTGAAATGAAGACGGTGGTTTGGCCTACCTTTTAACCATGCGCCATCCCGACCAGAGCAGCGTCAGTCAAACACTGAACTTCATTATTCCTTCTTCATTCCATGGTAATCATGCTGTCGTCAATCAATTATGATTATCACACTGTTGTCTTGACATCATCGAAATACAGATGTCGGCGTGTACTTGACATAATGCCAACGTGCCGTCGAGGTCGTGCCACCGGTGTCATTTGACTCTGGTCTTACCATCGCCGTCATGACCTAGTCGTCATACATTGGTTGTGCTACTGTCATCGTCATAAATAGTCGTCACGCCATCTTCGTCATACGATCGTCGTCATTTCTTCGGAGTGCTCAAACATGGGAAAGGAACATAGCATAGTTTTTAAAAACAAGAACACTATACGGTATCCTTTTCACTGAAACGCCATGAAAGAAGCGCGACATTTAGACTACCGAGTGATTGGACGAGCTCGACATTAGGAGCGATAAGGTTTAGCAAACACCCCACTTAACTCCTTAATATTCGTGTTACGCACTGTTAACCATCCTGTCACTTAAAATATATTCGAGGTGGTCGTCTGTCAATGTTCATGGACACCCCTATGTAAGTGTCCAGCCAAACTCTGTTGGAATAAAATGCGCCAAAGGACACCATTGTGACTGTACTTTTGCTGCAAACATTGCCATTTTGTCCATTTACGACTACCATGTTTACGTTCTGATCACCTGTATATATATATATATATATATATATATATATATATATATATATATATATATATATATATATATATATATATATATATATATATATATATATATATATATATAAATTCCACAATAACGCTTCCGCTTACATAAAAACACTCGAATGTTCATTTATTTGGGCACGTGAACTTAGAAAGCCTTCAAACCGTCGGTAAGGAGCTGGCAAAGTTAAGAAATTGATAAAACAAAAATATAAGACTTCTTCATACGAATTGGTTTGTGCGTCAGTAGCACTGACGTGGACGCGCAATGGCAGCATAAAAAGGCGCGAGCTTGTATTTGCGGTCGAACACATACGCACACAAAAATACACGCACCACTTTGGTTTGCTGGCTACGAGGAACATTGATACTTTGACCTTTTGCAGCAAGAAACTTTAGGATATTTCGTTCTGCCTCGTAATGGTTAGACAATATCCATGACCTCATGTCATGGTTTTCAAGACAAACTTTAATATTAAAATAAAATACGTCCGAAGTGTTTTCGAACCTTCATATTTGCAAATATAATGCTTCTATGTGCATGAAGCGTGCCGTAGAATTTGAAAAGCCTCAAACGTATTCCCCAGTACAGCTTTAGGATTATTGCCGTAAAGAAGAATGAGCTTATGGTATTTACTGTCTGAAAACTCGAAGCCACGGCATTTTTTTCTGCTACCAAATTATTAGTTTGTTTATGAAGTCAGTAAAATCTTTATTACCTGCACAAAATTATCATTACACTTGTTATTTCTATACGGTCCAGTTATAAGAAGTGTGTCATCTGCTGGACATAGCGTTTTCTCTCTTATACGGGAACGCAGGCGTTCCCGTATACATAATGCAGCGTTTTCTGCACTGCGTCGAGCTCGCTGAACTGACGATTGCCGCGCGTGCAAGACACGTGCAACAGAAAATACCCTTTTATGTAGCAGGTATTGAGCAACAGTATCGGGGAGTTTTTCATGTTGCTCTACAAGTTTTTTTTCTAATTGACACTTTTCATTCCTATATAATATTTGAGCAGTTGAATAATTAATTGCGGCCAATTATGTATGGAGGCTGAATGCAAAAAGAAATATTGTGAGCACCTCTAAGCGACGGCAAACAACGTTATCTTGGTTCTGTTAAGCCACGTTGCATTTGCATATTTTTAAATATTGGTGTATCATAGTTCGCACACCCTGTATGTGTCTGCATACATGTATATCAAAATGTGCCTCTCTTAACGGGGGCAGCAAAGTGTAAGTCTTGTTTACTCCTCGGGCTGTTTCGCCCGCGGTTAAATGCGACGTCGGTGAAAATGTTCTCGTATCGCATTCCAAGCCTAATACACTCTTGTAAACGCCTTCTGCCCTTTTGTAGGACGTAAATGTAGTGATCACTTGGCAGAAAAATTTATTGATAACAAATGTTACAGACCTCTCTACTAATACTTCAATGATATTTTCTTAGCACTCCTCTAACGTTTTATTTGTGAATGTTGAGGTGAGGGCTGATATAAAAACTCACTATGCTACTGCGCTATTATTCGTGTAGCTTCCGAGAACCTAGGTATGGCGCTACGTTTACAAAGTTTAGTGTTTTGCCTAGTCCTCGTTTCTACTGTTCGATGGTGCTACGGAGTCAATAATATTGATATCACAAGGGTGAGCCCTGCTTTACTTGCAATTCTTTAAAATAATATTCACAGGTAATCACAGTACGCTATTGCTATAGCATACTCGGCATCGCGCGCGCGTCCAGCTGGGCCTCTGTCGCTTCCATACCATCAGCGACGGGGGCCGAGTCCGCCATGCGCTATGTTCTCGCGGCTTAATTAGTACGCGTTGATCAATTCTTTCGCTGCTGCTGCCACACTTCCTCACTATAGCGTTTTCAGAAAAAGTCTTCGCTTCATCGAGTGAGATGTGTTCATGTTTGCTTGTGCGCGCGTGACACCATGCTTGCAAGTTTCTTTAGTGTGCCTATGTTCGCTAGCTTAACGGCCGTTAAAACTACCATCCTTATTTCGTATAACTGTCCACTAATTCTCTCTCACAATCAATGTTTCGACTTTCGTGCCAAACTGTGACTTTCTTATTTCAAAGTAAACAGTAGCTGAGCTAGCGTGAAATTGACCTGGTGTGCTTGATAGCAGTTATTGAATTTATATAATGCAGGTTGTTTAAAAGCGATATCCTGCAAGTGGCGCTCTTATCGGCATTCTATATTCTCTAAAAGGCAATGACGAGGCCAACAAAAATAAGGATGACAGCTCAGAGGAGCTGGACGATGCGCATTCTTTAGTAAAACCGAAGTATATATTTTAAAGGACGTTTCATGAACATGAAGGGGTCCTGAGCCACTTCATGTCAAAGTAGAAAAATTCCTTTAAAGTTAACATAGACCACTTCAGAATTACTTTGCCGCAAAAAGCACTTTAATGCATTGAGCACATGGGGATTTACTGGTCATCAAAGGTCACGTATGATCCTTCTTGCGCTGCTGCCCGTACTTATTCAATGTCCTGCGTTGCGAAGGCTACGTATGAGCGGGGCGCGCACACAACGCCCCGCCTACTCAACATCACCGTAGCGCGCAGTTCAAATTTCATTGTGTACGTCCGTGTAGACGCCGCTACTTGCGATTTTGGCGCTAACGCCGTAGAACTCCGTGACCCGCAGTTGCGCCAAGGTAAATATACCTGGTAGCGAAGCTTCCATAGGAGACCATACGTTCAAAACATGGCGGTTTATCGGCGGTTCATGGGGCTTCTTTATGTGGAGGCAACACTCCCGGCAGAGAAAAAAAATAATGTGACACCATATCCGTGAAAAACAGGAGTGACATCATTTTGTTTTCGAAGGCGTGAGTTTATTTTGTTGGCCTGCCTTTAGAGCTATATATTCAAATGCTCCGCCATTCGACTTGATGGCCGTTGCAAGCTTTCACCGTGGAAAGCAATGCAGGAAAAGGCCAGCCATACAGCTGTCGAAACCTCTGCACACAACATACTTTCTTTGGAGGCGGACGAAAGCTTTATGTGTAGAGTGCTGATCCTATCGTTGGACGCCAAGCCCGTCGGCAAGCGCAGTCACACGAAAACAATTACAGAGATATCTAGTGGTCGTAACTCACTACTTTTGTCTGAAGAGGTTAAGAAGCGATGAAGCTCCCCGCGTCACAAAATTTAGACAAACATCGACGAGCAAAAGAAAGCACAACGTGTGAATGGGGCGTATTTCAACAGGTGAACTTTACGAGCGCGCCTTTCTTGCACATTTGAAGACCTGCTTTGCATTGCGAGTAATAGCGGCGTGAACGCCCCTTGTGACGATAAGCGCTGAAAAGAAATTTATTTATTATAGTAATAAATAACTAAACTTGTGTTTTCTTAACTCGTCACGAATGTATAATAGTGACCAGAAATTTTATTATCTTTGATGGAACCTAACTGTGTTTCGCCTGAATTAAAGAAAACGCATTTTTTCTTTCCCAATGTTTGTTCCGTCCAAACGTAGTCCCGCTTCAATCGCTGCTCCCATAATCACCCTACCTGATGTCGGTGGCAATTTGTACTGAATTGATTTTCGCCCCAAGCATCGCGACCCATGTGGATCGACCTTTGTGGCGCTGAGCCAACGGGCTCGCCGCGCCACCCCGAGGCGGCCGCGGTATCTCCGATACTAGGAAGCATGGAAGCTACGTGTAACTGTAGTGCATATGCGCGGTGTTCGCTATGAGCGCCACAGGGTTTGAACTTGCGTTGGTGCTAATATTCTCCATTCTGGGCGTGCTACGTGGTGTGGACCGGCTTTCTTTTGCGTAGGCTTGATCGGGAGATGGGAGCAACATCCGATTTGCGCAATTTCAAGCGCGATCAATAGATCAATTCGAAGCGAAGTCTGCCAAGGTGTCTAACCAGGAGCGCTCAAGAGTGAGCGTGCGCTGGCAATCGTGCGTGTGGCTTCACCTTCAGTTTTTCGTGTTTGGAAGCTAGTTCACTGTTCAAAACTAGACGTACTTAGCGAGACCCGATGGCTTCTACGCTCATCAGCAGGGCGGCCAAAGTTTAATTGCCACGTGGGAGGCCATGAGCAGGCGCGACGAGATGATAGACGGCTTCTGCCGCAAGTACGTAATTCTTATCGAAATTCGAAACAGGATTTTTACTGACGTAAGCCGATTAGTTAAACTGCGTCAACAAATAAACGCAGTACTACTGCTAATTATTGCATTACATTTTTTGTATTGGACCCACCACTAGCTGCTTTAGGCTATGGGACCAAATGTCTTTCTACGCACTTTTAACATTGAGTAATAAAATTCCCTTTTCATTTGATTTGATTTGATTTGAAGCGCACTGCTGCAAACACCCTCCTTGAGTGATGTCAGCTATCGGCCAATACTAGCCGCGTATGGGAGTCTGCTATATTACGAGATAAAGAGTCCAGGAAAGAGTGAGGAGCAGATTTGCGTTCAAAGGAGAGCTTTTGAGAGAAAGGGGACTTCACGCTCTGCTTGCGAGATCGACGCGGCGAGCACGACTGCAAAGTTCGGCTGTGACGTTCAGAGCAGTGTATGCTATTCGAGGACGGCGTTTCTTCACCAAGCCCGAAGCCTTGTTCAGGATCAGCACCTCCAGTATTTTTTTGCAATGCCAGCATGATGCGGCCGATCCGACAGTTTGCCACGCTCTCCTACCGTCCTTTTCCTACTGTCCCCCGTCGGCTCGCGTTCGCACCTGCTTTACGGTCATTGGGTAGAGTACAATCTGGGTGGCGCCTCCCGATGGAAGTCGGAGGAAGCCTGTTAGACACGTGATAACCTGATAGACGCAGAGGCGGCGCATCTACCGCTTTTTGATCAGAACGGCAGCCCCGAAGGCTCAGCCGCACGCGTGACGCAAGCTGCCGTACCATGTTGGTCGCGTCGCATCGCGGCAACTCACTAAACAAAGGCGCAGAACCGGCTGCTATTCAGGAGCAAAGATTGCTCTGGCATTTAAAAAACTTTAGGCGGCGATGTGGCGACCCTTTAAGAACATCCCATGTAATAGGGATCTTCAACTAACAAATAAATTTAAGAATCATATGTTGAGCGCAAAGAAAATTCGCATAGATAGAAACTTACGCATTCGCTGTATTCGCGAAACCGAATATTTGCACCGATCTTTCCTAATCACAGATACACTTCATTAAATGTTATTCTTTATTATCGATTCGTTTAAATTGGTAGTGAACAAATACTGGCCCCTTATTATTGCTACATAAGGGACCAGTAAGCAGGGGGAGGGGGGGAGGCAGGTTAGTGCGAATCTCAGACTACAGCTGCGGTGAATGAGAACGGCTGCGTGCGCCCTGTGTTGGATGCCCTAGTGAGTTGGTTCGTGTCTTACTTCACAGGCCGAGTTCTTGCCTCGGCGCCAGAAATGAAGAAAGGCCAGCTGCTTAAGACAGCCCAGAAAATACACTTTCTTAAACAGAAATCAAAGCAGTAGCAAACAGTGTAATGGCGTTGAGTCTACCAAATCTCAACATGTTGACAACAAGCGGTCCACAGCATCCAGAGCACATGCAAGAAATCGCACAAGGTCAAAACAAAAACTTGTGCCTTAACGCCGCCCTGGCAAATGTACATAGTGCACTAAATAGTCCGAGTTCATTTCATCAAAACTGTGGAAAAAAAAGTTCACCAGTTGTTTCTTTATCCTGATAAGAAGTGCGGACCACGTAGACAACACAGTGACGCTTTCAGACCCTCGAGAATGGCAGAGCCATGAAGCTGTTGAAACCCCACCACGTCTCTGCAACACCGGGAGATATCCCAAAGGTCTCTGCGAGCCAAAGTCTAGGAGCCCGTCAAGCCCGTACCTCTGCACCAAGCAGCCTACCTCGAGCAGACTTTGCTTACGTCATGCCCGGCAAACACCAGACCATCGGGGAAGCTTCGATGCCGCTGGCTGAAGGCCTTGTACGCTGGAGCTCATGTGGCCCCACCGGCGTAAACCTCCGCACGCCAGCCGTCTTCCGCCGAATCCCATCTTCCGACGAGTCTCTTTCGTTCTCCTCCTCTTCTTTTTTTCGCGGTCACCTGTGAACTTCTGTTATTGGATGTTTATTTTCAATCTTTTTTCTTGCTGCTTTCTGCGCGCTCGCGCCAAAGCCGCTTGGCACGTCGTCTTCATCGTCATATCGCGCGCAACCCTGGCGCAGCGCCGTGAACTCGCAAGGCCTTGATGACGTGTACATGGCAACTTAGCGCACATCAGAGGCAATCTGCATTGGGTTCGAAGGCTAGCCGGCTCAAAATAGCTGATGACTTCGTGTGGGCTGTGTTCTCGCCCGCCTAGTTCAGGTTGAAATAAGAGAAAGCAAGAAAGGGAACTCTATCTGGGCTTCTGCTGCTCTTGATCGCGCCAGCATTATGACGAGTGTACGAGGTCATTGAGCGAAATGTGTTCCTGTTTAAGTGTGGGTGCATGACAATGTCCTTGCCATATAGTTAGTAGGTGAATCCTTACAACTGTTTATGCAGCTGACAAAACAACTAACCTCACTTCGTATAGCTGACTAATAATACAGCTCAATATCTCAAGTGTCGGGCAAAATTGTGACTGTTGCTGCATGCTACGTCGTCACATCACCTGAGAAAGTGGTACTAGAGGTGCTACACAGCCTACATCCGTACACACTGCAGATATGAAATTGCGTAGGGTGGGTGATTTTAAGGGGAAATCACTAAAACCATCTCAGTTATGCATGTGAGAATTTTTTTCGACAATTGTTTTTGCTTTTGCATACAATTGTTAGCGTGTAGGTGAACTTTATTTTTTCCTCTAATGCCAGTAGATTTATGATAGGAGTAACTATGTTATCAATATTTTTGTTCCCGAGGACCGCATCTCTTGTTGCCACTAAGGCAGTTCACCAACCCATTTTATTAGAAAACATCCACGTACTTGTGCTGTCTTCTTATAAATTTCTGCGTGTTTACTAATCTTTGTGGCGTGAAATACACGCTCATGAACTACGATGTATTACATTCGTACATGAGGAGCTCATCACTGCAAACTTTCCTGTCTGCTGTCATAAGTACAAGCCATTAGGGTTCTTTGTGAGTCATGTTTTTCTTCCAGACGTGATCTTGGAATTTAATGATTGTAAACAGGATGCAAAATAAGTCATCCCTTTGTACGTCGAAGTGATTGTTCTCATTTTCTCAAGATATCAACAAGAGATTAAAAAGGCGCCCTTATCACTGTGCACGCTGTCAAGCACCTGTCGCTTGACTATATGACTTCAACCGACGCATTTGGTGCGTGCGTACCTAACGGTCTTGTGGAATCAGCTACAAATGCCTAGAATAAATTATGGGTCTTAATATGCCCACTAGTGTTACACTATAACGCCCCCCGCTTTAAAGAACAGAAGTACAAATAATGCTGGCATACTTCTGGTATACCGGTTCCCAGGCTTCAGTAAGGACATCGTCTTTTGCAATCACTGCAGCGACCATAAATACAGTTCATTAATTTTTGCCAGTGTTGTGGACACTTACTTAGCTTGTGCACCATGTACACATGCGCTTCTTGGAAGCAATCATAATGGTCAACATGCTTCGAAAATTCGAGTGAAATAGGTAGCTGTTTCATTGCAAATTTTTGGTTTGAACCTATTTAGAATATAATCGTTGTCAACATAACATCCTAGGCACAAATGTTCAGTTCAGTCTGAGCCTGCATCTGTGCATACTCAAGTGTATGTTTAGGTCTTGCTGCGGCGCTACTGATTATTCGCGAGTTAAATCGCACTACCTCATGGACTAACTGCAACGAAATTTCACTAGGGCTAAATTGCCTATAAATGCCCAGCGTATACTCTCAAAGAAATCTTGGTTAAGCTGCACGGCTGGTAATTGCCCAATTTTGTTAATAGCAGCTATCAAATAGAGCCCATGCAGACGACGCGTGCACCTGGCTGCAAAGCGGTAGCAATGCGGATATGGCGAATTCTAAAGACTCGTATGCAACTGTTGATTTCTCAGCTCCGCCAAGCTGCGCCTAGGTAGCGAGGCACAGTGCTCGCTCATCATTTACGTGTTGAGGGGCGCCTCTCTTGGCGTTCGTTCTCCGTGTTGCACTTGTGATTTGAACTTTGGGAAGAATGCCGATGCACTGCGTCATCGTCGCGTGTTCGGGTGTTCGAATACGCACTGGAACACGAACAATGGCTGCGTAGTACATAGCGCTGAGTAGAGGAAGGCCGAACACCTCTTTCCTGTCACAGCTTTCAGAGCGAAAGCGCGCCCCGCGGCGGAAAAGCCAGGTGTGACGCGGACCGAGCAATTCTCACAAGGCCCGTATACTGAAGTTGACAAAGGTGTACAAACTACATTTCAACAGCACAGTGACTGGCCCAACGAGATTTGCTTGGCGAACGCTTTCTCGGGCTGACTATAAGTCCTATTGCCGGGCTGGCGCAAGCAATTCAAAGGTAACGTTCAAAGGTAAATTGTATTCAAGGTCAATATTCTCCAGCGATGATTTCCGGTAGTCCATCATCAAGATCTTTTGTGTGTCTCTACCTCGGATGCGTCGGAGACGAACGAAACCCTTTCTGATACAGCGCCAGAAGCAAGCAGCAACCACATGGTGCATTTGTCACGAAGGAGAACGGAACGCGGCGGCCATGATGTAGATGCGGTGGCAAGCCATGCAGGAATGCAATGCCAAGGAGAAAGGAATACAACAAGAGCGGATACTCCCATAGAGCCCAGTGACCCAATTTACTGCAGCGCACCAAGCCGCCGGCGGTAATACGTGAACCACACTTCCGGTTTAGGTTTTGTGCTCGCGCGTTTACAATGCTAGCTGGTTCGCTTTTTTTTTGTTGTTTCTACAGCTGGACCGCGCGCGGTATTTTTGCGAAATCGTTCATTAAGTAAAATTGATTGCGAGTGATCTTTACAAGCCTCCATGGAATATGTGCCACGCGCAATTCGATAAAGACGCAAGACGCCTTATCAAATGACGAAATATATTTTATTCTATTTAAATGCTCATTGTGGGCCTTTTGTGCATTCGTCCACCATTGTGGCACAAGGTAAGCAACAGCAGTTCCCGTAGGAAGCTCCACCAGACGACATTAGCTGAAAAAAATTTAATTACAAGCACGTGTCATTTCGGTATTAACATGCAGGAATAATGCGTGTAGAGGCGAAGCGTGCGAAAGTGCTGAATGGGTGGTATTGAAAACAAAAGCAGTTCACTTTCACATACACGGCGCAGAAAATACCAGACTCATCCTAAAGAATACTGTACATACCACGAGAACATTCTATTTCCAAGCATCCACCTCTACCGGGGCCTTACTTCCTGCCCTTTATTAGCAAAAATACACCGGCGTCTGCGACATTACAGAACTTGGCTAAAACCGACGCAATAGTACGCTACGAATACACAGAGGTGGCCACACCACAGGCTCTCAACCAGACCATGCTGGACGCTCGCAGAATTCATACTACTCGCATTCAAGACAAGTGCGTATGTGCAAAGCCTGTCATGAGTCGTTTAGAACACAGAATTTTCGATTTACCAGTTCCTGGCGTTTGAGCTCCTTGGCGTTATCTTTTGCGCGTTCTGCCGGCGCAAGCAACACGCTCCCGTCTTATTACAGTTATCACTCTTGGAAATTGCTCATCACGTTTTCGATCAGCGTGAGTAACGAAAGAAGGCTTTAATTGTTGCGGGGCCATAAAAACTGTCACAAACTTGTCGCATTATCATTAAGTACTCGCCAAACTAACTGTCACCAGGCTAAATCCAAAAATCTAAAGACAGGCAGACGGGTGACCGACCAGGCCAACGCTCCGATGCGCGGCCGGTCTCTATAGCTTCGGCGATGTCTCTGACGAATTACGCATGCATCTGGCTCGTCATTCGCCGATTTGCCTGTCGCTAGCAACGGAAGTTGGAAGCAACAAAAATGGAAGAGAAAATAGTCTAGAGGAATTCAAAAGCCCAAAGGTAACGTCGGAAGAAGTAAAGAAAGCCTTGGGAGATATGCAAAGGTGGAAGGCAGCTGGGGAGGATCAGGTAACAGCAGATTTGTTAAAGGATGGTGGACAGACTGGTGGACAGATTGTTCTAGAGAAACTGGCCACCCTGTATACGCAATGCCTCATGATCTTGAGCGTACCGGAATCTTGGAAGAACGCCAAAATAATCCTAATCCATAAGAAAGGGGACGCCAAAGACTTGAAAAATTATAGACCGATCAGCTTACTGTCCGTTGCCTACAAACTATTTAGTAAGGTAATCACAAATAGAATCAGGAACACCTTAGACTTCTGTCAAGAAAAGGACCAGGCAGGATTCCGTAAAGGCTGCTCAACAATAGATCATATTCACACTATCAATCAGGTTATAGAGAAATGTGCGGAATATAACCAACCCTTATATATAGCTTTCATTGATTACGAGAAAGCGTTTGAATCTGTCGAAACCTCAGCAGTCATGGAGGCATTACGGAATCAGGGTGTAGATGAGCCGTATGTAAAAATACTGAAAGATATCTATAGCGGCTCCACAGCCACCGTAGTCCTCCAAAAAGCAAGCAACAAAATCCCAATAAAGAAAGGCGCCAGGCCGGGAGATACGATATCTCCAATGCTATTCACAGCGTGCTTACAGGAGGTATTCAGAGACTTGGATTGGGAAGAATTGGGGATAAAAGTTTATGGAGAATACCTTAGTAACTTGCGATTCGCTGATGATATTGCCTTGCTTAGTAACTCAGGGGACCGATTGCAATGCATGCTCACTGACCTGGAGAGGCAAAGCAGAAGAGTGGGTCTAAAAATTAATCTGCAGAAAACTAAAGTAATGTTTAACAGTCTCGGAAGAGAACAGCAATTTACAATAGGCAGCGAGGCACTGGAAGTCGTAAGGGAATACATCTACTTAGGGCAGGTAGTGACGGCTGATCCGGATCATGAGACAGAAATAATAAGAAGAATAAGAATGGGCTGGGGTTCACTTGGCAGGTATTCTCAGATCATGAGCAGCAGGTTGCCATTATCCCTCAAGAGAAAAGTATATAATAGCTTTGTCTTACCAGTATTCACCTACGAGGCAGAAACCTGGAGGCTTACGAAAAGGGTTCTACTCAAATTGAGGACGACGCAACGAGCTATGGAAAGAAGAATGGTAGGTGTAACGTTAAGGGATAAGAAAAGAGCAGATTGGGTGAGGGAACAAACGCGAGTTTACGACATCTTAGTTGAAATCAAGAAAAAGAAATGGGCATGGGCTGGACATGTAATGAGGAGGGAAGATAACCGATGGTCATTAAGGGTTACGGACTGGATTCCAAGGGAAGGGAAGCGTAGCAGGGGGCGGCAGAAAGTTAGGTGGGCGGATGATATTAAGAAGTTTGCAGGGACGGCATGGCCACAATTAGTACATGACCGGGGTTGTTGGAGATTTGGGAGAGGCCTTTGCCCTGCATTGGGCGTAACCAGGCTGATGATGATGATGATGATGATGATGATGATGATGAGCAACGGAAGTAAGTCGCAAAGTTTAATTTAATTTATACGCAGATATTTTTACTTTTGCCGGGAAAGAATAAAAAAATAAAACAATTTTTGTTAACCTCATTTCACATTCTTTTTTTTCGATGCTCGTGTCAGCAAACGGTCAGCGTTAATAATATAGCGGGACGTATTTCCTCTTGCCACTTTTCGCATGGGTCTCCCCTCTTGTTATATTTCTTTCACTATGGCAATGCCGCCAGACCGAAGTGGGCGAAGCGTTTTTCCGGCCGTCGTCGGGCCTATATGGCTGAGAGTTTGCACACACTTAGCACCATGCAAGCCTGCCCGTCTACCCTGGCCGTGCCAAGCCTTAGCTACTTGTCATCCCTTACTAGCGCGGTCTTTCCTTACTCTCTAGCGGTCTTTGTCTGATCGTTCTGATCGGTTGACGTGTCCGGCGCTTCGAGCTTGCGAGCTAGCGGCCGCTGAAGTCGGATTCATCATGCCGGAGAAGCCGAGGTAGCTAAAATTTTACCCTGTGTTTTCAAAGTATAACGCAGCAGCACGGCGACAATTGTTGCCTAAATATTGTTGCCACAGCGCTAGCGGACAAGTGCGCGGTGAGCAAGCGCTTATTTCTTTCTCGAAGGCGCAAAAAGCAACACGCTGGCTTCAGTGAACAGGAAGAGCATGCAGCGGCTCAGCCAAGCTAGCACCCGATGCACCCTTTTCCAGCTGCTCTATCGTTCGATAGGACATGTTCTATACCCACGCAAGCCACTTTAGACTGTAGAGCGTCTAATTTTTGCTGATTTAGTGTAATTGCGCCACCGGTGGATAGCATCCGCGCTAAGTCGGACTATACCGCGCCTTTAGCTTGGCCACCGCAATGCGCTCTATTTCGAGAAGAGGTAAAACGCACCGAGGCCCTGCTGTTGAAGGTAGACAACTACATAGCCAAGGCCGGCTGGACTCGGAGAAGATACTTCGCATTAAACGAACATCGCTGGCGTGCAATGGCACTGTCACAACCCACTAAACAGCTAACAAAACACACTAACTCTGTGGCTAGCAGACCTGTGGAACCTGTTCGCTGAAACACCGGAACACAATAGAAGCAAGGAAAGCAGAAAGCTACCACCTCAAGGAGTGTGGGCACTTCCACCCCTTTCAGACCGGATTCCGGCCACAGTTGGGCATACAGGATAGCGTCTATCTTCTGCATACTACCATGAACCGCGAAAGAAAACTTTTCGGAGGACGATCAGACATACTAGTTGCAGTTTACTTGAAGAAAGCTTTTGATACCACTGGCCACCCTGGTATTATTAAAGCAGTCGAAAGCAGCCAAGCAGGAACCAGAATTGTCAACTTCGTGAAGGCATTTTTGAAAGACAGCACATAGGAACTTCAGCTACATCGCAGTCATTTAGCCAGGCACTTCACCAACTCTCAAGCAGTCCCACAGGGGTCGGTCATCTCTCCTACACTCTTTAATGTCGTCATGCCGAAGATCGCGTGGAAGTTAGACGCAGCTGAAGACCTTTGGTTTACAATGTACGCTGATGATATCGACCTGTGGACGACTTATAAGCTCAGTTCAGCTAAACAAGTAACAAATGCTACTAAATGTACTGGACATAATTGATCAGGAGCTGAAGCGAACAGGCATCAGGCCCTCGCCGGAGAAGACTCACTACATCACGATACATGACAAAGACGAAAGGTCTGGCGTAACCCTTTACTTCGACGGCCACCCAATTCGCCAACAGAAAGAGGGATACCTCGGAATATCGGCCATCCCAATCAAAAAGGACGGCACGGCCAGCACGTAGGTGCAAAATTTCAAGTAGCAATGGAACCCAATGGTGCACCTTATCATTAGCCTAACCCACCACAGCGGAGGGGCAGGAACAGAGGTTGCACGACGGCTTATGGTAGCTGTTCTCATATTCAAGATAAGGTACGACGCCCCACATTACAATCTGACGGTGACAAACTACAAGCAACTTGACAAGCTACACAACATGGCTATGAGGAAAATCACCGGCTTACAAATACACGCATAAAAAGAAGTGCTGCACAGATTTTTCGGCCTCTTGAAGGTGGAAGCACTGGTTAAAACCCACAAAGATAACCACGAAACGAGGCAGAAGAACACGTGGAATGGTCAGCAACTGCTATCTACATTGCATGGCACGAACCTGCACCTGCCAGAGCTGGATCGCCTCTTTGCACCTTGGGATGAAATAGGGGTTACGGAACCCAGACTACCCACGAAAACCAAAAGTGAAGGCATGGCACGCAGACAAGAAAGAGTATTAGACGCGCAAGAAAAGCATGAAAGAACAAAAAATTTATACTGATGTCGCCTTACAATACTCTGAACGTTCAGGCAAAATGTATACCGCTATCGCTTTTTACAGAGAAAACGGGCGAGCAAACGCCGTGAACCACAGCGGCTATGCTTACTTGACAGCCACCGATTTTGACCTACTGGCCATCGAAGAAGCCATTCAATTCTGTGATGCGCTCACGAAACACGGTTCACATCTACACCGACAATCAAGAGGGCCTCAAGCAACTAAGCTTCCGATCTTACAGCACTACCATTGCGCACCACATAAAACAAGCCTGCCGCCTCCTGCGGGATAATAGACAAGCACGCATTTTCGTAAACTGGCTACCAGGTCACAGCATGAGCGGAGCGGGGAACAAAGTGACCCATGAGGCTGCAGGCGAGAAAATTAGAGAATACCGCCACCGCAGCCGTGGAGTGAGTCCGTTACTGCTGGACCACACATATAGCTCTGTGTCATCCGTCGTCGTACCAGATCACCAGATTGCCCAGCTGACACACAAGCGGAAGGCTCTACTACGGCAGCTGAATCCTAGCATCCTTCCTCCCATTTCCACTCGCCTTCCCAGAACAGTCCAGGTTCTCATCCACAAAGCAAGAGCCAAGGCATTCATTACAACGGATGTTCTCAGCAAGTGGAGAGGAACACAAGTGGAATGCGCCAACTACCCTGCGATCAACGTCGATCTCAATCACCTGATCTGGTCCTGTCCTGATACGGGCAGCCTCGAGGTCAAGCACCCCGAACCTCTAAAGGTGACATCGTACGAAGAGTGGGTGGCACCGCAAGCAGATGCCACCACGAGAACAAACCCATTGTTGTCTTTTGCTAAGGAGGCAGACATCCTCCCTTTCACCTCATTCCTGACCCCTATCCTAGGCGACGGGCCATCCCTTATAATAAATGTTTCAATCAATCGGTCAAGGCCAGTAGACGAGCTCAATGAGATGCTCGCCGCAGCACCACTCGGAAAGTCAGGAGAAGATGCAACGAGAGCTTCGCTTTAAATAATATCTAAATTCATCATACAAATTCTTTCTCTTGGCTCTTTCTTGGCTCTTTCTAGAGCCAAGGCCAATAATTGAACAAATCCTAGCAATTAGAAGAACACCAGGTGATATAAATTATTTCACAGTCGCCCCCTACGGTGTGCATCACGATCAGATCGTGGTTTTGGCATTAGAACTCCATATATATAGTTTCGTCCATAAGACGAAGCTTTGATTGTGACAGCAAATAATGTAACAGCTATACCACAAAGCATAGTAGTTTCATGAGACGTGCTAAGTTGTGTGATGTCGCTTACTAAGTTAACAAGCATTGTGTCATGCACTGACACACAAACATGAATGCATTTCATTCGATGAACTCGCTGTGAAAACGCTGGCATGAAGAGCAGCGACACCAGCGGCTGAACTGCCCTTCGCACTGTATCTCACTAAGACGCGAACTAAGCTATCAGCCTTCGGCGCACCTAGACACAGTTCCCACCACAGACTGCTCTTAAGATAGGGCCCGCGCGGCCACGCTCAGCCGCGCCGTACACAGCCCCCGCTTGAGTATTACGTACCCCCCCCTCAACCTTAGGCGCCTTGCATGCGCTGGAAGGCGGTGCACCTCCTCCCCACCTTCCTTCCTTGCGTGCGCAAGATCAAGCCGCCATTTTCGGCTCAACCTTGCGCTTTCACTCGCGCCCACAGCCTACAGCACACGGCTTCGCTGTTATTGCACTTGGACTTCATGCGGGATATCACGCCTGAAGGGAACATATAGTCGCTATCGCCATAAAAAAATGTGACAAGAATTATTTAAAATGTGCTCCCTTTACGCCAGTTTTTGCTACCTGCTTCGCACTTCTGTACAGCCCTTCAAATGTGGGCCGTGTGAAGCTGCACGATCCATTTATTTTGCAAATTACGTAATATAGTGCGGCATCCTGTCTAACAAGAATTACTCTGTATATCCTCGCAAGACAGAAAATAGTTCATGGACTGAATTTTGTCCAAAGTAATGACAACTATATGTGCAATATTCGTGTTTTTGTGGGCCCGACCTCGTGCTCAGTTACATAAAAACTGCTATTGCCCCTACTCAAACGCCGCAGTGTAACTATAGATTCCTGGGCACGGATCTCTTTCAGCTTAAGGTGTAAAGCAAATTTTCGAATGTGTAGTGTGCGAATCTCCTCACGAAGAGAGAGAAAATAAAAACCTTATTTTCGTTTGATCAGAAGTTCTGCAGCTCAAGGGCCCCCGTTTTAACTGGTGCTGCACATTATGTAGCGTTTTGCGAGAACTTTGCTTTGACTTTACAATTTGCACTGTTATAAAATATTGCGGTAGAATGAAGCCATCTCACGATTACCGATACAGCGACGCAATGTATTCTCATTGTCGAAACAAGCTGCGTATAGGCCTGTACTGCAGCGCTACTGCATTTTCGCGCTTTCTTAAGAGCACTCGCCGCCATCGAGCGCTGCCGTGATGAAGCGTGCGCATGGCCTCCAAACTGCATTGCGCGAAGGTGCGTGCGAACGCTGAAAAATGAATCATGCGGCAACTGGGCGTCTCTCTCACGCCTCTTTCTGCATTTGCCGCGCCGTATAGTCGCGCTGCTCAGAAGTCCACGCTTGGCGTCCGAGACGAGGCGAATGGTGCATTGGTGCCTGCGAAGAGGGAGAATTGTTGACTCGCTTACCGCGCATCCATTGCCACACACTCAGTGGCTCGAATAGTCTAAACGTTGAATGTAAAGCAGTGTATACCCAGAACTTTCATAGGGCAGATTGGTGAAGTGTCATCTTGGTGTCCTTGATAAGCCCCTGTGATGTGGGTGCGATTGCAATCGGAGTCTCTTGAAGGATCTTTTAAAGCTTAAGTTTCTTTTCCTTTGTCTTCGACTTCCTTCGCTGAAGCGCTACCCCGTTCACCACGAAATACCTAGGTATCCAGGCAGTCGGGAATATATATATATATATATATAAATATATATATATATATATATAAATAAATATATATATATATATATATATAATTATATATATATATATATATATATATATATATATATATATATATATATATATATATATATATATATATATATATATATATATATATATATACAAAAGAAATGGCTCCAATCCAGGCTATGAAAGCGGTTGGGCAGTGAAGCTGTGGTATGAACCGATCCGATAGACAAATGTGACGTAGTGTTCTTGCGAACGCGCCCGGCCCACTGCGATGACTCGTTCTAGGAAAACAACTATACGCCACCTCTCCAAGTGAGCGCCGCTGCTATGACCAAACAAGGTTGGCGGTAGTAGAATCGCCAACGCCTTCATGGTTTGATCGGAGCAAGGGAATTTCTGGAACGAGGTGCTTTGCGGTGCCGTCTCATGCAGCTTTGAAGACACCATACAATGGACTACTGCGGCGGCCACATTGTGAGGAAAGCTCAGGGAAAAAGAGGCGCCTGGTCGGGTCAAGCACAATGTCTCCAAGGACCCACTCACCTCGACATGGTCAGTGAAACCTGCGCGGAAGTGTGTGTAACCCTCCCCCTTAAAGGCGGGTCGGCTACGATTACTGAACGCTCCGAGTTTGTAGCAGGTTGAATGGCCGTTTTCCCTCACCTAGGGATATAGGGAGGACAGATTGTTCATAAGCAGCTGTTGTTCGGCTGCTGAGAGTGTATTCCTCTTGCAGTCATGTTAGTCTGATGAACTGTAACGTTCTCATGTATATACTGTAAATAAACCCATATTCCTCGTTCTTGATGAGAAGCAGTCCTTCCCTTCAACAACGTCCTCAGTGTGGCTAACTTGGACGACGGCATGGGCCAGCTACGATCTAATTCATGCCCGACTCCAAACATTATAGTGTGGAGCCATTGTGCATATTGACGTGGCTGCTCTTTTTGTCGCGCATCGTATTCGCGCTGTTCTGCAGGCTTTCTAACTGTGCGTGGCTTGCTCTGCGCAGAAACCGCTGCCTCCTGACTAGCCTTAGCACGACGGCTTATTGAGTATTGACATTGTGTTCATGCTGCCTTCGGGAGGCGTAACTCCATAGCGCTATCCCAACACAAACGAAACAGTTACAACGCGGGTTCTTTTAAATATGAAAGCGTAAGGACCTCATTCCCTGTTCTACATGCTACAGGGGCCGCTTTCCGCCAAGTGCAGCTTCATCATCATCATCATCATCAGCCTAGTTACGCCCACTGCAGGGCAAAGGCCTCTCCCATACTTCTCCAACTACCCCGGTCATGTACTAATTGTGGCCATGTTGTCCCTGCAAACATCTTAATTTCATCCGCCCACCTAACTTCCTGCCGCCCCCTGCTACGCTTCCCTTCCCTTGGAATCCAGTCCGTAACCCTTAATGACCATCGGTTATCTTCCCTCCTCATTACATGTCCTGCCCATGCCCATTTCTTTTTCTTGATTTCAACTAAGATGTCGTTTACCCGCGTTTGTTGCCTCACCCAATCTGCTCTTTTCTTATCCCTTAACGTTACACCCATCATTCTTCTTTCCATAGCTCGTTGCGTCGTCCTCAATTTCAGCAGAACCCTTTTCGTAAGCCTCCAGGTTTCTGCCCCATATGTGAGTACTGGTAACACACAGCTGTTATACACTTTCCTTTTGAGGGATAGTGGCAACCTGCTGTTCATGATTTGAGAATGCCTGCCAAACGCACCCCAGCCCATTCTTATTCTTCTGGTTATTTCAGTCTCATGATCCGGATCCGTGGTCACTACCTGCCCTAAGTAGATGTATTCCCTTACCACTTCCAGTGCTTCGCTACCTATCGTAAACTGCTGTTCTCTTCCGAGACTGTTAAACAATACTTTAGTTTTCTGCAAATTATAAGCTGCAAAAGTGCAGCTTATTCAGGTTTAATCTTTACTGGGAAACACTTTCGGAGAAATCTATGTGGCATAGCAACCTTTCTGGTTCTTTTTACCCATTCGCCCTTATGTCTCGCGCCGCGGATGGGCGGGGGCGAGCGCCTTGCGGTAGTGCTGCAAGAAACCCAGCGGCACACGGCTTCCGCTGTTATTCGTTGAGCTTTTCGCCGCGGAGACGAAGGAATCCCTGGATCTAAGTCATATAGAGCTTCGCTGTGATACATACACAGCCGCGGAATATGCGTGAAGTTCATAAACATGCTAACGAATGAAATGCGATAATCTCATTCAAAAAGGGAACGGTCTCACTCTACTTCTGGTTATCAATGTTACGGTATCAAGCTTGGTTTGTATTGGTGTAATTATCTTGTTGTCGATTTATTTGTGTCTCAAACCATTTTACCGCCAAAGTTTGCCTATAGTCCATAGTCTACGGAGCAAAGCATTGGCCTGATCTGGCCAAGTAACAGCATTACAAACAGCTATGGCACAAACTTGGGTCAATATGTGGCACTGGCTAAGCGCTAATCTCCAATAATACTTATTCACGTCAACTTCGGTAACCTACTATGTTCTTTGGAGTATGCACTGCTTTTCAATGCGCTTGTTTCATTCGAATTCGGGCCACTGGGTATGTGCGGCTAAGTATGTGCCACTCTTTATTCACAAAAAAAGTTCATGCGAAATATAGCCTGTTCAGGACGGAATTGCACCCCCAATATAACCTACAATCTTGTCAGAATATATGATCAGCCACGGAGTGGCGTTGGAAGTAAAGATGGCGCAGCGTTCTTAGTGGCAAAGCGCGCAAGGGGAGTTCGGCTGCATACATACCGTCACACATAGCCCTCTTCGGCATTAAGAATGAATACAATTTGACTATCACATCGACAATCTTGACATCAAATGACATCGAAAAAATCTTGTTCTGCTGCTTCAATCGTTATAGTAATGACGTCAGAATTCTTTGTGAGATGAGCTCAGCTAAATTTTTTTTCGAATTTTCTTTGCCTGTTTTTATTTCAGTTCTTCAACACAAACGAGAGCATCTGGACGTTATATTCCAACAGTACCAGGAACATAACCTGCGTAAATGATAGAATGACGCGGTACACCCACAGACAAGTTACAATAAACAGGACACTTGTAATGGACGGCAACAAGTGAGCCAAGACAAACACATTGGTTTACGAGTAATACGCTTGAGTTTTATTAGAAAGATTACTTCTGTCGAAACGTAAGTAGTTGACATAATATTGTTATATATAAAAAATTTATCAGCACCAACTTGCCCTTCTGGTAACGTAAATATGTTAGGGTGGTTCGCAGGGCTATAAGAAAAGATGTCTGCGCACAACCATTCGATACTATTTAATGCCTTTTATCAATAACGACGTATACATTTCTTGCGCATGTGCTTAAAGAATGACAGGTGATAAAGTGAGTAATATGATCTTTTCTTTCACAATACCTGAAGATATAGGCTTTCCCTGAAATATCTACTAAGAGGGAATAAGTCATTTTAAAATATAAATAACTGTACGTTCTAGTGTAGTGGCACAATAAAAAAGAGCAATCTCTGCAATGGGGCTTTACAATAAAGATACATGGTTACAAGCAGCGCTAAATGTACGGGAAAAAATGCAGAGACAACTGCTAGGCGCAGCCCGGGCATTATGTTCCCGTCTACTCTGAACTATCAATAGATGCCACAGTCAAACCATTTTTCAAGCCCTGAACATTTATTAAAAATTCCTGTTGGTGAACTTCTTGTGCACGACCATAAGCTTTAGGTAACGTGTCTCTTGCTGCACTACTGGCATGCAAGAATCTGCAACAGCATGCTAATGAAACCAAAGCGCAAGAACTCTCGTATAACTAGAATTAGGTGCATGCAAAAGACGGAACTATTGTAAAAAAATATAGGAACCCAGCACCGACGTAGCCATTAATACATTAGTGTTACTTTCAGCCTTAATAAAATGAAATATTGAACGTTTTCATAAGGCGACGCTTTCTTGTCTGCACTTCTCCGTAGCCACGCTGCCCTTCACCCTATTGACCAAATTCCCGCTCTACGCATTCAGAGTGTGTTCTATAAAACGTATTTTCGATGATCGGCGATAATGGCGACCATACTGAAACAATAATACTCCTAAAGCCATGAAAAAAATCGTAGACCTAATGCACATATTCGAATCTATGTCAAGCATAGAAATCAAGTAAAACTCTTGCTTGGGTTAGTTGGTTCATGCTTGAAGTAGTAAAGGCAAGGCGCAGAAGAAAGAGGGAAATCATGCATCAGCAGGCCGTCCATTGTGCTGAGTGACACGGAGACTACTTTCTTTAGAAGGTTTCATTTAGGAGTCACGTTACAGTGATTTCATTTGGTTTTTCCGTCTGTCTTCCTTCTATTTACCTAGTTTTTATTTTGTTGATTTTCTAGTGGCTCTTAAGCTTTTGTTGCATTTTTTGACGCAGACGCTGTTCTTTAAACCTTTATTGTTCAACTCTTCTGTCCATTCATTGTTTGTCACGTGGTTCATTTCTCATGCGGTCACATGTTTTATCAATTTTTTAGGTGAGTGACTATTAGAGATTTTAGTTTGACGCAGACGCTGCAGTTAGATGCCTTTTTCATGTTTTTCCGTGTTATTCGTTCGTCATTATTCCCATAGTCGTGCGGGTTTTATCACTGACTGGGCCTTAGGCGTTCGAAGTGTGTTATGTTGTGGATAGTTTGATAGTGAAGCGTAGACGGTACTTTTTATGTCTCGTTTTTTGTCCCCGTTGGCTTGGAAAAGACTATACTGGATCAATTCCCTCCCGTGCTGATCCACGTGTGGTTCTTGTTTGCTCATTCGATGTTATGTGCCAGATATTATTCCTGAGTGGTCGATAGATTGCTGTTTTTTACTTCTAAAGTTTCGTGTGTGATTCGGCGTGAATAACCTACATAAGGCAGGCTTGTTGCGGAAGTAAACTTAGTTGTGAGTGACTCCAGTCCTGTCGTTTGTGTTCTTCTTGAGTCCTGGTCTTCTGCGCCTTGCCTTTACTACTTGAAGCATAGAAAGCTTCTCCGCATGAGTTTATCCTTGGCCGCGCTTGCCTTGGTGCGCATGGTTACGCAAGTAGTGCATGAATTGTTTCAGAAATGTCTTAGTTTCTCAATATTAAGGCCAAGTATAGACGTTTATTTTTGAATTTTTGCGCTGTAGGAGAACACTGTCGTTGTCGTTTGAGAAGATGGCACGTCGGGGATCACTTGAGATACTAGGTAAGGAAAGAACAGTGAGCCCAGAGAAAAGAGAAGTGGAAAGAAACCTCGGGGACGATGTAATAAAGCTTCGCCGTAACACACCTACGTGTTCCTAATGTATGCCCCACAGTAGCATACCTAATCAGGACAAATGGCAAGAGCGGGCCCATAACGCGTGTCCGAGGGGTGATTTAAGAGGAAGCTTTAGCTCGAGGCTCCTACTGAGTACGTCACAAAGAAGAACCCGTGTTATCGGGATCCGCCACGCCACATTTGATAAGGCTTCACACATTTAGATGGAAAAGTTAAAATGCAGTGACTGCTAGAAGTGAATTATTTCTTTAGGCACGTGAATGTTTAGGAAAGTTCGTTGAGAATTGCAAATTCTCAGAAAAAGGAATTATCAAGTTTGCAACTCTGTCTTAGCGACAAAAATAGAATATTACAATTCTGCAAACTACATTTCGTATTACATCTGAACAAAACAAAACTATTTCCGTTTTACAGGTGCCTCAATACAATACAATACAATACAAACTTTACTGTGCATAAAGAAAACAAAAAAACAAATAACAGGCCTGCCAAAGCCACATATGGCTTGACTGGCAGTGCCTGACAGTCAGGTCACAGAAGATTGCATATGGTTATTAGCGAAGTTACCCATTAGCGCGTGCGAACGAAATATTTTAGATGCTACACAAAAATGTTCTTTTTATTAACTTTGAAAATCCTAAGTAATTTTTGGATCACACGTCCTGTATTAGCTTCAAACACAGGTGTTGGTAATTTATTAAATATGGCTGGAACATAATATTGCCGCGTTCTTCTTCATACTTTGTCGCGTCTTAGAGATAACATACAGTTCCTTCGGCCTCAGGGAACGGGCTGGTGCATACCATATCGTAAAATCATTATTCGAGAAGTGTGTAATTACAACATTTTCTACAGTCAGGACGTGAAGTTTGGCAAATTCAACAACTTGAAGACATCTGTGTCTTTCCTTGGACAAAAATCGTCCACCATTATTGACAATAGTGAACATAAAATGAGTTAATTCTTGAGCTCTGTCTAATGATGCAGTGACTATAAACAGCCAAGCCATAACGCAGCACACTGTAGCCTAAAGCATTCAGAATAATTTTTCGTACTGAGATTGGCATAAGACATCGCATATTGAATAATATGCGATGGAGAAGGAGACCGCGCGCGACCTGTGAAAGAGGTGGGACAAATGCAAATTCCATAAAAGATCCCAGTCAAAACGCCACCCAAGATACTTAACACAATATGCGTATTTGACCGGTAGACTTCTGCATTTATAACGGTAATATGTGTGTAAGTATATCTGTCCCAAAGGCAGATTTTTTTTATACATGTTGCATTTTAGAAGGGTTGGCGTTTAGTAAGTTCGCCGCAAACCTGTTCAAAGCTGCAGTTACCCGGTTCTACACCACTACTCTCTTATTAACGCTTTTGTAAAACGCTTGCGCAAATTCTGAGACTATCTTGATCTGTAAGTTCACTACCAAATTTGCCCACATGAACCGTTCTAGCAGATGCACACTACAGAACAGCGATAAATTTATATATATATATATATATATATATATATATTGCAGAACTTCCTAGCAAAATCTTACTGCATTATGCACACTTCCTCAGCGCCTTTGGTATTAAGACGGGTTCATGTGCGGTTGGAACCTGGACAAAGTCTAGTTCAACTACTTGACTCTCTTCATTTTCCTCTCTTAATTTCACCGGGTCTTCTACGAAGTTGTTTCTAACACTCTACAATCAAGGAGAATGATAGCTAATGATCATCAAACCATTTAGATCCTTGAGTGCTTAAGTTTCATGTCGAATGATATGATGGCCTTACATGTCCCAGTAGGGTAAGGTTGGTCAGATAGGGTAAGGTCAAAGAGGGTGGTAGAGATTGTGGCTGTGGAGAATGTGCGGAAGCTAATTGTCGGCTCAGCAGCCAGCGATTTACCACAAAATCAGCAGATGAAAATTATAGTGGTAAATGCAAACAGCTAGTGGTTTTGGAAGGATTGTTAGAACAAACGAATAGCCAGGTGGTAAAAATGGCGCAAAATTTTTAATAAGAAAAGGAAGTAGAAGAACTTTCTTCTAAACAAAGTAAAAAAAATGTATCAATTCAAATCACCGCGAACGAAAAGATATAGAAGGATGGATGGATGGAAAACCTTATTAGGGTCCTTTAGGACGCGCAGTAGCGCGCAGCGGGCCGCTCCCACGTCGAGACAGAGAGGCCGAGCCTCTCCGCCGCGTCGCGGGCCCGTTGGACAGCCCATAACTGTTCTTCGAGGTTGGGACTGTGTAGGACCGCATCCCAACGTGAAGCAGTGTTGTTTTCATCGCCGCGTAACGCGGGGCATCGCTAGAGCATGTGAGGTAAATTCGCTAAGTCATTGCATAGTACACATGCAATTGTTGTCTGAATTTCGGGGTACACATTGTGAAGAAGTAGGGGGTTTGGGTAAGCCCCCGTCTGTAGAAGCCTTAGTGTTTATATGAAATAGGCATAATCATTAGTACAAGCCACAGACAGGAACGTTCATCTCCTTATATGTTTTGCGGTAAATACAGAATCGATTACACCAAACAAACTGGCCGCTGGGTTTTTCCCCTTATGCGGACAAGTAAATGCGAACTTGATTTTGTTATCCTTTTAATTTGTGACCTCAAGTAGTGACGCATCTTTGAACGGCACATTCTTCTAAACGATCTTCGCTTTCCAGCCTTTTTTGCACTTATCAGTAAACCGCCGCGAAGACAAGGATGAAGTATGCGCTTCTTCTGTTTTCTTTGTTATGATGTTGCTCACGTTTGTCATATACGAAATGTAACATATAAAACAGCGAAACCATAAGTGCGGTAATATATTTGTTGTCTCTTGCATTTTTCCCCTGCATAGGTCATCAGTCCCTTTTGTAGGGCAATTTCAATTCACCTACCCTGAAATGATTTACAACGCAATGCTAGTTCACCTACAAGGTAATGTAACTCGCTCATATATGTCTGTGGCAAACCTACCCAGTAACGCTCCCCGATCAGCGAAAAATCAGTGATCAGAGCACTTGGCCCAATGCTAGACTCACTACTGTTAGCCCTTGTCGCATGTAATTTATTGCAAAAAAACATTTCTTCATTACGATGCATGTATGCGTCATTGTTTGGTGCTGTAGAGATTCCTAAGTACAGTATACTCGACGACTGAAACAGTATAAGTGAACCGCGTGGCTGCGGGCGCTTATTGCGTCATCGGAAAGCACTGTGTCATCAATGGTGGAGAAATGCAGCCAAAAGGTGCTACAAAGTCCCTCGTTTTTATCGTATGCGACAATGCACCTGATTAGGGTTTCCAGCGGCTACCGAAGACGCAAAAACCGATAGCCGACGCATGCTCCAATATCACGCCATAATTGGCCGGTACTGCACAAATGAGGACATAAATATTTGGAACACGGTAGCTGTACTCTAACGGCCTTCCAATGAGCTGCACTAGCCTCAAGGCTTCTAGAGAACATCTCTTTTTAAATATATCTTTTTTAGATATTCCTTAGTAGATATTCCTACCACGGTGCCTCCCATAGGGCGTCGATGATGACCTGACTACCATTTCCAGGGACTACCGCTAGAGTTGTTGCATAGTGCTCGAGTGATGGGTGGTTCGCCGCTTCGCTGGGCTGGATTCTTCGCTTACCATTGCTATAGCCATTCTATAACTATGCGTATTTGCAGTAAATAGCATAAGTGCCCGTTTTGTATATTATAGTAGGTCTGGAGATAGATTCTGTGTGTATGTTACCAATTCATTAAAGACTTCTTCTCCCGTATTTATTTCCTGGCATTTACGATTTCTTAATATGCACACGTTTACGGAAAGAATTCCAGTGTGGCTATTTCTAAGCTTATAAGGGGCCGGTTTTCCTCTTCTAACAATCAAATGAACAGACCTCTAGTGGATTAGTATGCATGAAATGAAACACGGATGAACTGGACCCCTTATTTACCACGGTATTTTGACGCCGCTAAGCAAACATTCTATAAATTCTTTGTGTAACAGGTCAGCATGCGGTGCGCGCTAGTTGAAAATAATATTATCTCTGGGATTGTTTTTCTCGCAGATGTTCTTTTTCTCGTACCTCTTGTATTTTCTAACAGGACAAGGGATATCACGTATCAGTCATATAGCTGCCAGATCAAGCAAATATTCCACTATAGTGGAGTACTAGACATGTTAAACAATGGCTAAGCTGCTCACTTGGCAATTCGTTCATCTGCTCGCAGTGCATCTTGCACGGAAGCCACAAATATTCGGCGGCTGTTCAAATGATTTGGCCTTTTGTGCGAAATAGATTTGAGTAAGGAAGCACTTCCTTTTCTGGCGTGATATAAGCGCCTAATATTGTTTTTTCGTACGAGACAGAGATTTGCCTGATATTTCATCTATTACTGTGCGCATCATGTGTTTAATCGGCATGTAGCCGCGCTTGCACGCTGATCCACCATTACTTCTTTTCACTCAAGATCTCACAATTCATTGCCAGTTAAAGCTCGATTGTTCACTACGGCGACGTAGTTTTTAGTGCAATGTCAGAGGGGTACAGCAAAAGGGCGTCGTTGAATTTGTCTTCATAACGCGACTGCGACTTTCCCGAAGGAACACCAGTGCTAGAATTATTTGTATTTTCTTCCATGTACAGACCGGAAACACTTGTTCAACGAAGAAATTGTATATCAGCACCCTGAAGATAAATGCGCTGTATTCATAATTTCCTTTTACCGAAATAATGGTAAGCATTTTGCATGTTACATGAAGCGTTTTTTTCTTTACACTTTACTCGTTGCCGCAGGCGTCACGAGAACGTGACCCCTGCGGCAACGAGGAAGTTCCACGTCCGCCGCCAAGTTCTGTGAATGGTGGCGCTGGCTAACACTTCCAGGGTTTACTAGAACAGATAAATACCCAATAAAGTTGATGGGGAAACAGCGCCGCGGTAGCTCAATTGGTAGAGCATCGCACGCGAAATGCGGATGTTGTTGGTTCGGTTCCCACCTGCGGCAAGTTGTTTTTTCATCCACTTTAATTTCCATTAATTTATCGTTTCTTCAGTCCATTCATTAAGCACAACTAATTTCCCCTATGTTGCCCTTGGTGTCAGTGCTCGTTGGTTTCTCATGATATGACTAATAAATATCGGGTTCCTCGGTTAACCCCCTTTCTTCTTGTTTAAATATATATATATATATATATATATATATATATATATATATATATATATATATATATATATATATATATATATATATATACGAGAGCGATTCAAAAAGTATTTGACCCATTTATTATGAACCAAAATAGGCTAAATAAAGTTAAGTACAGATTTAACGTGCTATTCTGCGTACTTTACACTATATTTACACATAGTCCCCGGTTCATACATCTGTCCCATTGCAGCACACAATTTCAGCTGGCCCTTTGGTAAAATTCGTCCGGCTTACTGTAGAACCGAACGCTCATTGTCATGCATGTCTGCAAGCTCTTTTGCGAATTCACAACACCTCCACCTCACACTTCTCAAAGCGAGGCGCCTTTCACTATAGGTAGGCTGAATTTCCCTGTAGATTTCGATGGGTGTTCGTCCCTTGCTCGATAGAAAACAAATCACACATTGTTTCTCGTACTCCGTGGAAGTGTGAAGGACCACCGCCATCTTCAACATCTGGCAGCAGCGCCGTGCCGAGGAGCTACCGGCAGATAAGACCAGGTCCCTCTAAGAAAGGTCCACCGCTGGAAATGGACGTGTGAATTAGCATTTACAGCCGTAATTAGGCTAAAAAATGGGGGTGGGAGACCTTCTGATTTGCCCTCGTATATGTACAAGTAGCAATAAAAACAACAGACTCTTTTCTAAAGGAAAAAGGTAAACGTACTACAAAAAAGCGCTTATTTTTTCTAAAATTAATCTTCAACTGAGTCAATAACTCGTCCAACCTGTTTACCTACTTTCCGAAACAACTCTGCCGCTACGGAAGCTTAATGCGTATGTGTACCATCAGACGATAAGCTGTCTACACGTCGTGCAGAGTGGTAATTTCATTCGTTTAGGTATTTTATTTGTTCAGAATGAAGAAGAAATTATAGTGAGCTTGACGCGATGAATAGGCAGCGTTGAAAACGCGCGTCTATGACTGAGAGGTTATTGCCAAGTTATAGGTAAGCACTGCACTTTAACGTGTGGTGTTGTCATGATTGAGAAAGCAATGATTCGCATTCTAGAATTTGCGCGTTATTGGTGCGTAATATTTCTTATTCGCATAATGTTTTCCAACTTTATATGATGAGAAGTGAAACGGGGCGAGTTGGAATAGATGCATGGCTAAATTCAGAGCACGAACTATTGCGAGGCAAGCTAGGGGTCAAGAAAAGACAGGACACGACGGTACTTAGAACTGAATGTTCATTCAGAAGGTGACAGATTTTTTTTTTGCTTTTTTGCAATTTGATGACGCTTGATGACATAGGACCATGTCGGGTTTATATAATCTCTAACCTTTTGAATAAACCTTAAGTTGTAAGTAGTGCCCTGTCCTGATTTTGATGTGCACCAATACTTCGCGCTCGGCATTTAGCCATGAATTTGATGATTGGCAGTCTGTCCAGCAATTGCACGGTTATGCAAAGACTAAAGGAAGAAAACAAACGATGATCGTAATCTTCACACGAGCGTACTTGTGCCATTTACCTTTGTCTTGTTGAAAATGCCTCCTTCAAGACTTCCGAAACTTGCTTGGTTTGGGGTCCATGCCCACAGTACCAGCTTGCGCCACACATGATAATTTTGCAAAAGTCGGCATCACTTTCTAGGATATATTAAAAAACGTGGCAGAAAATAAAACAAGCGTTCATTGTTTTTTTTACCTCAGTGATCAGACGAGGAACAAACATCGCGTATACGTATCTCATGCTAAATAAGTTCTCACAATTATCACTATCGTCATAACATCTTCAGTTGAAGCCGGACGCTTCTGAAGTCTCGTGAATGTAGGAGCGATGATTCGCGTTATTGTTGCCTTCTCATCCTTTTCGCCAATTTTGTAGGAAAAACTTGCTAAAGCTCAACTGAAAAGTGAATACATTTTACGCTCATTTCATATTTTGTAACCAGCCAAAGCAACGAGAACTTATCTGCGGGTCTGTGTCCTCTCCAGGAAACGCGATGAAATTTGGGGCACTAAATAACATAAAGCAAATCTTATATGCTTCTATGCTGCTTCTGCCGCTAGCCCTGTAAGACCGCAAGGCATTTTCCGGCCTGCCCCCTTCACATGCCTTTCATGAAAACTACGAAAACTCTGATTATGCATGATTAGGCTGAACGAAAGAAGTATTCTTTAGAATTCTAGTCATTTTTTGTCCTGAAAACTCGAAAACCTCGAACTCACGACCTCGAAACCTCGAAAATTCACAACGTCAAAGTGACGCGCACGAACTCGAGATGCAATAATATGCCGAAAAAAAACAGAACACAGATAGGATTAGCCGTAAGCTGCTCCCTTCCGAAACGCATAAACGATGGTTGCCCACCGATCGATGTGGCCATAAAATGTTTCGCGCTATGAGAGAACATTGTTGCGCTCCCTGTGGCTCGGGTTGGCATTTACAAAGCGTACCCGTTCCGCGACTCTTTTGGAACAACAGAAATTATTAAATACATTTCTGTCTCTGTCCTCGGTATGATGTCGAGCCTGAACCTCTCCGGAAAACATTGAATCAGCTGCACCCTGCAGCATTTTTGGAAATAAACATCCTTGGACCATGACTAGGAGGATCGATGGCACTGCAAACTACGATAACGTTATTGCAGTATCTGAAGTCGACAGGCCTTGGCTGTCATTTCGAGAGTCGGCGTGCACCTTCAAATGTGCGCAAAACTATGGTGTCTCTCCTTTCTTTATTTTCATTCCTATATCTCCTTTTCACATTGAGGGTAACGAAGGGGACTTGTGTATGGTTAACCTCGGAGCTTTTTGTATCTATTGTTTATCTCTCTGTCCTTCTCGCGAGATCACTAGGAGAGTCTTAAGTGTATGGACATACATACGATGATATTGATGAAGTCAAACAGCATGACAAAGATATCGAGACTTTACAAAAAGGACACCTTGAAACAGCCAGTCATCTAACGTTTCTGCTGTACAATTAGGGTGTCGCCAATAAATTTAGCCAGGTCGTTCAGAAATCAAAATATACTTGCATAAAAATCGATAATGAGTCTTACGTTATTCTTTCATTAGCTTTCCATGACCAAAAAATATTTTGCGCACCATGTGGCTTGTCTAATTACAGAACCTGAACAAATTTTTTGTTTAGGTTTAGAGTAATGGGTGACATTCGATGGGGAAGCCTTTATTGCGTGCCAGAACATTTTTAGCAGATGTTTAGGGCCCCTGATATATCGTGCATATTAATCATGAAATGCCCGAGGGAAGGCATGTAATGAAGCAAATTGTTTCTCCCGTGAAGTGCTTCTCACATTTTTTACATAGTATTCCACGGCTGAGACAATACCCATCTCAACACGCTATCTCCTGAATACTTCCCATGCTTCAAATCACTGATCGCAGTTTATGATGTTGAATAAAAGTATTTTTCCCAATACCAATACAGTACTCTCACTCTTCCAATGCACGAAATAATATTAACTTCACTCAAAAAGTTCATATATATTTTACTGATATATGTTTTTTTTCTCTGTCCTCTCTTCTAGCAAGATCAAGTTCATCAGACCTTCCTATCCCAAGTAAGAATATAAATGAATTCATGTTTTTATGACCAATTTTGCTGCTTGATATTTAAAAAATTTTTTGAAACCGAAATGCAAAAAATTGTTGGAACTGAATGTTTGCTTCTCTAGGCACATCCTTATAAATTAGGTAGGATAAGTTTATCATTGTGCTCAGTCATTACCTGTAATGCTAAACCTTTCTATCTAAAGGACGTGTTACATTCGCAGCAAAGAATCTGCAAGCGGCGAATAACTTTTCTTTTGGTTATACCTGCGCAACTTTGGGCGCTAGATCATGTGAATTTTGTATTCCTCTGCTGCTGTTCCACTCTACGTGTAAAACTACAGTACGAATTGTTCTGCTCGCTGAGAAATTCATTGTATCAATGAGCCAAGATATAATAAAAAACTGACACACATGCTCAGAAAGAACATAAAACCAACCGAAGTGTACCATGAACCACGATATAATGATGTTTTGTAAGATGAAGTGATTTGTGAAAATGCGATGTATATTGGTGAAAGCGAGCTTAACCCTGATGCTGATGCCAATGGCGTGCATGTGATGGGGGGCTGCTTGTGGGCTTTTTTTTGCAGAAAGTTACACCATTTGGGCATATAATAAATATTGCATCATTTGTGTAGCAGACAGTTTTGATTTCTAATTGCTTGTAACATTTGGATGCATAACTCTGAACTGGTCTATATTTTCAGGATATCCATTTTTTCCATTTACTGGCCGCGACTTGGTATCTCCTCGATTCTATTTACCTATTATACCAACGCTGCGTGAGTGCTGTATTTTATCTGTTGTCGCTTTATTATATTCGATCTAGAATATTGAGGGCAAATATAATTCCTTTGTATGTCGAACGATAATATCGCATTTGCAAACCCAAACAGATTTACTGTGCCTGATTCGATGTATCAGTAGGCACTGAATTATCTAAGGCTCGTCTCCTCCTTGTCTTTGCGTACTGATTTCGTTCAAGTTACTTCTCTCTCAGCGAGTGTTCCTTGGTTGAGCTCAAATAAGATTTAGTCTATAGGAATGTTGTGAAAAATAAAAGTCATTCTTGCGCGGTGCACTAGGCACAGTCAGCGTATTCGAGAGGAGCGGTTCCATGTGAGCTCCATTTTCGGCGGAACGTGCTAGAGGATCTTCGCTGCAAATTATAGTCGCGTCGCTTTAACAAGAACGATCTGCTCAGCCGGTGTCGACGACGAGCTGCGGCTTGTCCGGCTCTCTGCATAGCGGTCTGCTGAGGCCGACGTTGCCTGATTGCAGCCGCGCGCGTAGCTCTACGGTTCGCTTCTTCAGCAGAGGTTCATACCTTGCGAGGAGGCGCCATAACGTATACCAAAGAGCAAGCATAGCCAAACTACGTGGCACACATGTCCCAACCCTTGAGCCATAGCATGATACGATGCTGTATATGATGTCGAAGGTTTATTGGCGTCACCATTGAAACGGGCTGGTGACAAATATTCACCCAGCCTGTTTGATTTAACCAGGTCCAGGTATATGCAGCATGCCACTGCTGCATTCAACTGCTGCTTGTCGGGAATACAATGCAACTTCAATGCAAAGTTAGGACGTATCGATGTCATGCGGCGCGCATGTCATGTCACGTGACACATGGTACAATACGATGCTAATGATAATGGTGATGATTTATTGGCATTTCCTTTGAAACGGGATGGTGATTGTTTTAGCCTGCTTGATTTAATTACTTATACTATACATGTTTTTTCCACGCTAGCACTTTCTGCATATATCTCCTTAATCTTATTCTTCCTCACTATTTCGCTACCTACGTTGTAGCGTTACCTATGGAACTGCTACACGGCATTTTGCTTGGTGTAATAATGTGCAACTAATATGCAAAGTGCGCACGTATAGACGCTACGCGTTGTGCGTCTCACATCCCGTGTGTCCTTGCGCGCTAGGACGTGTTTATAGGGCATGTTTCCGCTGCAAGCTAGCAAGCGCTGGAGTGGTTCATTGGTAGAGTAGCTGACTCCGCGCGGCGGTCCTGCGGTCGATTCGAGCGGGAACTGAGCATTTTTTTCTCATTCCTGGCGATAGCTGCGACGGATATCGGTCCGTCCCCGACCGAAGTGCCAATCGAAATAGCATTTGGAATGACCTCCATTATATCTTAAGCTGTAAAAACCATAACTGGGCATGTGCTGTGACGCCATGTGTCTGCAAACGCGGTTAACGTCGTGTTGCATCACCCCGAGCGATATTGTCGTGGAAAAAGCACAACTCACTCTTTGCAACGAAGACAGCAAGCTACAGCATGACACAAAATGGAATTCTATGCCCAGTAACATAATGGGCGCATTCAGCATACAAAAGAGCTGCTAGATGTGCCAAGGCCATTGCTTTCGCCTACGCTCCTCAATATCTTCAGTATGCAAAAATTAGAACAGTCTATTCACCCCTTTAATAAAAGTCACACTGAGCATAGCTATGTCACCTTATCTTTTTTAACGATCAAACTGGAAAGTCGTTAAGAAACGGTGGCACTTTACCGACATGACCCCGATGCAGGCAGGATACCGAAAAAACACCGGCTATCGGCCTCTTTGGCTGAGAGGCAGCTTGACGTAGTAGTTTGGCAACGCGGCCTAAATGACCGACGACTACAAGTCGACGCAATGTGGCAGGCTTCCATGCCGCTGACACCGACAAAACCAGTCTGCCAATCGTCATTTGGCGAGTCTTCGCGACAACAGCTCTACAGACAAAATAACTCATGCATTACGGATTTGCTAGAACTGCTGCGCTGTATGTATGCATCATCACTTTCAAAATAATTAAAAGCATGGTTCGGAAGTTGATATTACCAGCCGCTGGTTAGCCATTATCAGTCATGTTAAGCGGAGGCCGGCCTGAAGCCGATGATTTTTGCATCCACTACTGGCAGGCTTCCTCTCACGTTAAGCCAACAAGACACTAAATTTTGCACCCCGAGAGCAGTTAACTTCAAGTTCTCGTTTTAGTGATAGAAAATTCATAACACATTACTTCTCCCCATGCGCACACAAGAAGCAGGAAGCGGTGACACGGCACTAGGGGCCAAAACCCGCTGCCAAAAACCACTGCGACGGGCATTTGCGAAGCTCGGCCACTCACAATCATCTGGAAACTCGAGCGTCGTTGTGTCGCCTCTTAGAGCTCACAGCGTTTTGGCTTGCCGTGGCAAGGCCGCGCTCGCTGCACAATCTTGAAGGGTAGCTTCAAATAATACAGCCCCTTTTAATCACATTGCACCAACAAACCGAGATTGGATGTCAGAAACGACTCGCATGTGTCACTAATACTTTGCTATCGATGAATCATGACTCAAAACTAACGCTACAAAAGGTATCTATTGAGAACAGTATGAGAAAAGCGTGAGACACGGCCACTTCGTATATCTGAAGCCACCGGTTTTCGCCTCGAAGGCAAGTGTCCAATATGCTGAATGGTAGAACCATTGCAGTGCAGCAAAATCGCCTGACTGTTTGCCGACGCCTATAACAAATAGAAAGACATTCAACAAGAGCGGACAGTCCTATAGAGCCCAGCGGCCGTTTTGAATCTAACGCACCAAGCGGATGGGATTAACATGTTCCGGTTTTGGTTTTGGCGCGCGAACTTTAGCTAGCACGCGCTGCGCCAGCTGCGCTAGCCGGTGCAGCGTTTTTTTTTTTCTTTCCTTTCTTTTTGCTTCTCCTGCACAACCGCGCGCGTTCTTAGTACGGTATCGTTTTATTTAGTACAATGACTGCGAACGACCTTTACAAGCTTCTATAAATCTGTCACACGTGATGTTTCAAGACGCTTTGTAAATAAGGAAATGTTTCTTTTTCTCTACATAAGTGCTCGCTCCGGCCTTTCTGTACGTTCATCCAACATTATGGCACCAGGTAAGCAGCAGTATCCCTCGTATGAAACTCAACCTAACGGCATCAGTTGAAAAAATTATAAGCATGCGTCACTACGGTGTTTAGACCTTATAGGAATACTGCTTGTAGAGGCGAAGCATGGGAAAGTCGTGAATGGGCGGCATTAGAAACCAAAGTAATTCGCTTCTGCGTACACATGGCACAGAAAATACACGCCTAATCCCAAACAATACCACAAAATATGAAAACATCGGATTTGCACGCATTGCCCGTTCCCAGTCATTATTTCTTCCACTTTGAGAGCACAAATACCCAAGCGACTGCGTGTTTCCTAGACAATTTGACCTCAGCCGACACGATGGTAAGCTAGCTACGCAGAAGTGGCCACAACCCAGGTTCTCAGCCAGACCATACCAGACGCTGGCACAATTCCTTCTACTCGCACTCAAGACAAATTCGTGAGTGCAAAACGTGTTTTCAGTCGTTAAGAAGGCAGAATTTTCAAGTTATTGGTTTTTGAGCTCCTCGTAAATATTTTTTGCCCGTGCTGCCGGCACAAGCAACACACTCAGGGCGATCGCTCGTTGGGTCTTCGCGAGCATGAGTACCGAAAGAAGGTACATGTTGTTGCAGGGCTATCAAAAGCGTCAGAAACTTGTCCCACTGAGATTCAGTACACGCCAAACTTACTTTCTCACCATGACGGAGCTGCTTTTCGCTAGCTGGGTCACAATACCGGGCGCGGCCACTGTCCTTCAAACACACCCGAAAAAGTTACGAAATTATACACAATACTGTAGGAGGTCAGAAAAAGCGCCAAAACTTTTTCCAGTAAGACTGAGTACACTCGAAACTAACTCCGTCACAAGGCCGGGTGCGGCGAGCGTGCCCAAAACCTCCAGAAAAAACATTAAAATAACGCGGCACTCTGAGAAAGCGTCGCAAGGAGCTTCCAGAACGATTCATTAACTTAAATTTACTGCGCCAGGACGGCTAAGCTTTTTCTCGCTATCTGCGCCACAAGTCTAGGTTCCGTGCCATAAGCCTAAATGCTTGAAATCCGACGCACACTGTCAAACAAAATTTCTCTTCTTGCCCTAGTCCAATAGTGCACTGGCGCCGTGTCTAAGTGCACGAGGAACGCAAGAATACTACGAAAGCCAAACAAACAGGCTATTTCCAAAAGAAACGGGTCGCCGAACCGGCGAACTTCACATGTACAGCCGGCCTCGCTGGCTTGAGTGGCGTGTCTGCGGCATGGCGAATACATATAGGGCATCTGGCATTCCGCTAGACGACTCATTTTTCTTGCAGTGCAAGGAAAATGAGTCATAAAGTATAAGGTAATTTTAGTTTTAGCGGGTAAGAACAAAACAAAAAATAAGACACTGTGAAATTTCATTTCACATTTTTTTTCATATGTTCACTTCAGCTAATGGATGGGATTAACATTAGGCGGCACATGTTTCGCGTTGCCTTTTTTTCCGAGTCTCCCTTCTTGTTGAATTTATTTCTCTATGACTATAGTCTGCTGAAGGGCCGGTGACACGGCTGTCGTTGCACCATCTACAGACTGTTGCCGTCAGCACATTATGACTGTGGCACCGACAGTAGAGAGACATCAATTGAAGTCATGGCGCTGGATTGCCACCGACAAGAAAGGCGACAGGTCGTGCGCTAACTATGAACTACGTTTTATTTAAGAAAAAAACATGGCGCTTATACCGGCTTAAATGAATGGAAATCATATCACGCGCTGCCCAGAATTTTTCTGATAGGCGGTTTCCTTTCTGCTGAGAGAAATTGACGGAGCGCTGACGAAGTTTGCACCTGTTTTTGCAATCAAGCCTGCTTCTAAAATTTCCCTCGTATATTTCTCAGCATTTCTAAACCCAACTACACAATCATGAAACAGTGGTTTAGACCCGCAATCATCACAATGCACCGATACATATCCAATGTGCATTGTGATGATTACGGGTGTAAACCTCTCCGTCTTTTTTTTCTCTTTCTCTAAGTCCGAGTATATGCGCTCCTACGCATGACTGCTTTTGATTCTAATTTCGAATGAATGCGCTTTGGCCTGATTTCGGTTACTCAGTGAATTATATAGCCTACCCCAACTATCGTGCACCAAGACTATCATGCACCATGAAAACGTAGCGCATATTCTTTCCAATAAAGCGGAGTAGCCGCCAGTAGTTCTTTAATTCCTGAAATTGAATTGGACAATTGCAATTAATTATCTATTTCGAAAGGCACCGTCCTAATTATCAAAGTGTCATTGAGACATTTGTAGGCACACCCTGGTACTGCCAAATGATATCTAACTGTTGTGTTTTCAGCGACGTACTTATTCCATGCAATTTTCCCAATGGCAAACAAACCTCACGACAGATGAAAAATACCACGTGACTGATCCCCCCCCCCCCGCATCATAAAGCAGCGCCCTCAAATAAGCTGATTGAAAGCAACTGTATTGCCGGTCGCAAACGAGAGCTAACATTTACTAATTGGCGATGGGTAAAGTAAAATGCAATACACTATACTGATGGACGACTTCAATGCCAGGGTAGGCAAAAAGCAAGCTGGAGATAAGTCAGTGGGGAATATGGCATAGGTTCTAGGAATAGCAGGGGAGAGTCATTAGTAGAATTTGCAGAACGGAATAATATCCGGATAATGAATACCTTCTTCCGCAAGCAGGATAGCCGAAAGTGGACGTAGCGGAGCCCGAATAACGAGACTAGAAATGAAATAGACTTCATACTCTGCGCTAAACCTGGCATCATAGAAGATGTGGATGTGCTCGGGAAGGTGTGATGCAGTGACCATAGGATGGTAAGAACTCGACTTAGCCTAAACTTGAGGAGGGACCGGAAGAAACTAGTACATAAGAAGCCGATCAAGGTAAGAGGGAAAATAGGGGAATTCCGGATCAAGAAACAAAACATGTATTCGGCTTTAACTCATGAAGAGGACTTTAGTGTTGAAGCAATGAACGACAATCTCATGGGTATCATTAAAGAGTGTGCAATACAAGTTGGTGGTAACTTCGTTAGATAGGATAGCAGTAAGCTATCGCAGGAGAAGAAAGATCTGATTATTGAACGCCAATATATGAAAGTATCTAGCCCTACAGCTAGAATAGAACTGACAGAACTTTCCAAGTTAATCAACAAGCGTAAGACAGCTGACATAATGAAGTATATTATGGATAGAATTGAACATGCTCTCAGGAACGACGGAAGCCTAAAAACAGTCAAGGAGAAACTAGAAATAGGAAATAATCAGATGTATGCATTAAGAGGCAAAGCCGGCAATATTGTTACTAAAGTGAATAAGATAGTTTAAGTGGCCGAAAATTTCTGTAGAGATTTGTACAGTAATAGTGGCACCCACGACGATAATGGAAGAGGGAGTAGTCTAGAGGAATTTGGCATGCCACAAGTAACGCCGGAAGAAGTAAAGAAAACCCTGGGGGCTATGCAAAAGGGGAAGGAAGCTGGGGAGGATCAGGTATCAGCAAATTTGTTGAATGGTCGTGGGCAGATTCTTCTAGAAAAACTGGCCACCCTGTATACGCAATGCCTCATGACCTCGAGCGTACCGGAATCTTGGAAGAACACCAAAATAATCCTAATCAATAAGAAAGGGGACGCCAAAGACTTGAAAAATTATAGACCGATCGGCTTACTGTCCATTGTCCACAATCTATTTACTAATGCAATCGCTGATAGAATCAGGAACACCTTAGATTTCTGTCAACCAAAGGACCAGGCAGGATTTTGTATAGGCTACTCAACAATAGACTATATGCACAGTGTCAGTCAAGTGATGGAGAAATGTGCGGAATATAGCCAACACTTATATGTAGCTTTTATAGATTACGAGAAAGTGTTTGATTGAGTAGAACCCTGAACAGTCATGTAGGCACTACGGAATCAGGGCGTACGAGCCGTATGTAAAAATACTGAAAGATATCTATGGTGGCTCGACAGCCACCGTACTCCTCCATAAAGAAAGCAACAAAATCCCAATAAAGAAGGGCGTCAGGCATGGAGGTACGATTTCTCCAATGCTCTTCACGGCGTGTTTACAGGAGGTATTCAGAGACCTGGATTGGGAAAAATTGGGGATAAGAGTTAATGGAGAATACCTGAGTAACTTGCGATTCGCTGATGATATTGCCCAGCTCAGTAACTTAGCGGACCAATTGGAAAGCATGCTCACTGACCTGGAGAGGCAAAGCAGAAGGGTAGGTCTAAAAATGAATATGCAGAAAACTAATATAAAGTTTAACACTCTGGGGGGGGAGGGGAGGACAGCTGTTTACGATAGATAGCGATGCACTAGAAGTGTAAAGTTATGCATCTGCTTAGGGCAGGTAGTGAGCGTGGATACGGATCATGAGACTGAAATAATCAGAAGAATAAGAATCGGCTGGGGTGCCTTTGGCAGATATTCTCAGCTCATGAACAGCAGGCGGCCATTATCCCTCAAAAGAAAAGTGTATAACAGCTGTGCCTTACCAGTACTCACCTACGGGGCAGAAACCTGGATTAAGAAACGGGTTCTACTTAAATAGAGGACGACGCAACGAGCTATGGAAAATGGTGGGTGTAACGTTAAAGGATAAGAAGAGAGCAAATTGGGTCAGGGAATAAACGCAAGTTAGTGACATCTTAGTTGAAATCCAGAAAAATTAATGGTCATGGGCCGGGCATGTAATGAGGCAGGAAGATAACCGATGGTCATTAAGGGTTACGGACTGGATTCCAAGAGAACGGAAGCGTACCAGGGCGCGGCAGAAAGTTATGTGGACGGATGAGATTAAGAAGTTTGCGGGGACAATATGGCCACAATTAGCACATGACCGGGGTAGTTGGAGAAATATGGGAGAGGCGTTTGCCCTGCAGTGGGCGTTGCCAAGCTGATGATTATGAAGACACTTACCAAAAGCAGCTTTAAGGGTTGCCTGTGATAATGCCCTCAGAGTTACACAATAAATGAGAATGCAATGTTTTTCTATAACGTTGCAACTTTTTGGGTTACACTTCTATATCTGGTTAACATTGGATACTTTTTTGGCAACTTTTCGAGATTTTTTGGCTACTTTTCACATTTTGAACCTGGCAACCCTGCAATGAACCTGATTGATACACTTGAAGGATGTGGCTTCGCTAACTGCACAAGTTGTGGAAACGTGGTGGGTCTTGGGCATAACAAACTATGCCACCATTGATGAATAAGTGGAAAGCTGTAGGACTGACCCAAATGAAGAAAACATTTAACAGGGTCCTGAAGGTCTAAAAGGACAATTTAGGTAGATCCTGAACAAGAAAGGTACAAGGGCATGTGATGTTCACACATGATGAAGACTGTAAAGCTGTCTATTTTGCCTTCCTAATGCCAACAACGCAGTCATACATTTTTAACGTGGCTCAGTGACACGTCATCTTTTGTAACAACACAGAGATTGGCACAGTGCCGGCGAGAAACTACCACGGAATTGCTTACGACCTCATAGCACATTTAGTTTAATATATGAAGACAATGAACGAATCTGTTTAAGCTTTTTGCTTTAGTGGCACCTAATGTAGCTTATATGAGTTTGTATTTTATGCAGTGGATATTTCTTTAGACTGAAATAGTAGGTTTTGAGTTTCATAGATCATTTTTGTTCAGGCTTTCATAATAGAGTACTCTTCACAGTCAGTGCAAGTTGGGGTTAAAGGAAGTACCCTGTATTTAACACATTTGATTACTTCTCAGTGTAACTTTCAATTTTGCACACTTTGATGCTTCAACATCTATTGAAGCAATAATATCTTATGAAATTTTGTTGTAACACCTTTTAAGTATCTCACATACTTTTTTTCCTTCTTGCAGTGAATGTATCCCTTGAACTTCGTGCAAAGGAGTCACACATTGACCTCATTGCTGATGGGAATGAAACCTACTGCAAAGCACAGTTTGAGAAGTACATATCAAAACAGCCAAGAACAATCTATGAAAAAGATTGCCGCTCATAGCGCCCATAAAAATTTACCGGCTATCTCGAGCGGTAGCAATGGGTTATCTAGAAAACGCCAATAGTGTTAAACCATTCCCTAATAAAACTGTAAAATGCGTGTCTTTATATGTAGCAGTCATTATTTTTGAAGCAATATATCTTAATCAATAATGTGTCCCACTCAATGAAGTAGTGATTCGTTTATTTGGAACCCTTAGCTATGACGAAAGTTATTTTCCCATGTGATCATCTGACAACTACTAGAAAAAATTATGGAATGCTTCGCGCTTTCTTAGACTCGATAATTTGCCTTGGAAAGCTCCAAGAATGGAAAGAGTTCTTGTTGGAAGGAATAAAAGGAGCAAAGAAGCTGTCAGGACATACAAGAGTGACAATGAAAGCTACAGGGAAATGAGCGCTCAAGTTGTAGGGCATAATAAAGGTTATAATCCAGTAAGCTATACAGTAAATTAACTTCCGGTGAGCCCTCTTAACTTATCCAACGACGCGCTCAGTCAGTGAAAGCACTCATCAGTCTCCAGCAGAGGTGATACAGCTGGCCAATAAATCTCTCCATTCTGCCAGCGAAAGCCGTGCCAGAGTACAACAATCTTGACTGATTTAGGGGAACGCCTCATACGTGAGCGCGAGATCTCGTAACGGTTCTTCCCACGGCCTCGAAAAGTGTTGTTTGCATAAACTGGCGTCTCACCTGGGTCTTCTAGAACGTGGTGGTTCCTTCACCTTCCCTACGGGACTGGGTGCCCTTTGTTTAGTCCTTGTGGTTTAGCTGGAGATGTGCAACTCCAAGTGGCTGGCTTCATGTATCTGGTTCAGTTGTGCGATTCTATCGGTGGTGCTCTCATTGACGGAATAATCTTATACTGAGTTTCTAATTTTTTAATCGTGCGGGCAAGGGTAAGAGGGTATGTCAGACTCATGATTATTATCTAGAAAAGTGTTCTTCACTCTGAAAATTACTGTAGCGAGTATGGTCGCTAAATAGTTCAATAGAAAGCGAGACAAATGATTTTGACATTAGCAGTGGGTATCTGGACACGCTTTCGTGTCCACATACCGACAAGTATGCCTAATCCCTACTAATACCTACAAGTACAATTCAAAATTCCTGATGGGAAAACGTTGTGTTTATAATTCAAGAAGATTTGCCAGAGACAAAGTCTGTTCTCATATAACACTGTCGCGATCCGTGACTCTTCAGATTACGCTCATAAACAAACTGATATTACATTCACTTTAGAGACTTACTTAAGAGGAGTCAAATTTATTGTACCCGCATGACCTGGTAACGTCATGGCTTGCGCCAACCAGTCACCGCCGACCCGCTATTTATATTGTCATGTAGTTGTAAGGGTCCAGAACACAATATAAAAACTGTGAATGAGGAAATTAACGTTTATTGGGCGAACCTGAGCCAAGAAAAACAGGCTACGCTCAATGGACAACGATAGCAGCGATCACAATCGGCAATCGTCAAAATCTTATCTGTCGGTGAAACGCGTCGGCTTTATGCATGAGTTATCGAAGCGATTAAGGCAGAAAGCTGGGCTAGTTGGTGTGTCATCATTATTCAAAAGACTAGCGCAAGATAGCAGCAACAAAGACAGAAGACGACAGGACGAGCGCTAAACATCAACTGTTTTTTACTGCGAGCGAAGGTACATATATACATTTCGTTGGTGCATGCGCACACAGTGTTAAAACAGTACAATCACATTCTAATCAAAATGTGGCAGACTGTTCTGTAAGTACATTTTTTTCTTTTTTGGACAAGACAAGTGAAGCCGTGCTGACACAGTTATCACCTTCCCTGTCAATGTAATATGCCGCACAAATCTCGCGCCCCCACCTTGTGCCTCCCCTACCAAGCACACACGTGGTGTCAAACGCCGGCACGCACCCGCATCGCTTACAGTGCATGGCCAAATGGCCACCCCCCGCGTCTTCTGTCTTTGTCCCTCCTATTTTGAGCTAGTCTTTTGAATAATGAGTTATCGAAGTTTCCAGAGGAATCGCTTGTGCCAGAGTGTCTTCCTGAAAGTACTACACAATTAGCGTCGCGTGTAAAATTAGTGTACACAAGCTTTGGTGGCAACAGACAACGCAGAGAACCATCGAGAACATTCCTGTGAGATCCAGTCATGCAGGCGCGTCTTTCGCTGAGCGATAACCTTAAGTTGTTAGCGGGTGAAACTCAGTCCCCAAGAAAGGGATAAATAAATACACGTGTCAGTATGATGTCGTCAACGGATATGGCTACGTTAGTACCTCCCCTTCATTATTTCTCGCTGCATCCGCCTAGTCTTCACATCAGAACTACCACAGTTCCGGACCAGATTTCAGCGAGCACCCTAATTTTTTTTTTTTTTTAACCCTAACAACTAACCAAGCATCCTCGCCACTTCACTCTCATTTTCGCATTGTAAAGTTTATTTTGTTCCCTAAAACTCGCCAACACGCTTTGTTTTGCTGGATTTTACCTTAATCTCAGTGTTATTTTTCCCCAACATCACTCAACCTCACCCTCAAGCAGCAGGATACTCTGGTTGAGCGTTCCATCATTTTCTCATGCGAGTGACAACTGCTTCCAGCTATTACAATTTCTAGTCATTAAGCAGAGCTATAAGCGTCTCTATATATTAGGCATTAACGCACCGACTACAGACCAGCAACTTATGACCCCATGAATAAATTTATACTCATTTAGGCACTGTGAGAGATACACCACACACTAATTTCTAGGGATAGCTAGGATGTGGCAGCATCAAATTAATTAAGAATTAAGATAGCCAATTCTGTCATTCGAAATTATCAACTCGTCAAGCAGACGCGGCATGCCAAGGATTAGATGGCTTTGATTGGAGAGGCTTTAACTCAGACCTGAAGTAACCTCTGGGGAATGTCTGTCAATTGATCACCATCGCTACTGCTGTATTGCACATTTTCCATCATACTGCGGTTTTTCAATAAGCAACTGACAAAGAAAATCATGTCATCACACCGAAATTTCCCTCAGTGGTAGTATAAATACCAGCAAAGCAAGAAAAGAAACAATAACTATCGTTCACTGCAACAAATCATTGACTGTAAACAATTAGTAGCTGTAGTAACTGTTTGTATTTTTGGTCCATACCGCTTTATAATGATAGAGCGCTCACTTCCAAAACCATCACTAACTCTGTTCTTAAGATATGCTGCAGCAATCTTTTAAGGAACATTACTTGAAGAAATTTTGGGAATAATAATTCAATTTAGTTTACAGTATAATATACGCCACAAAAGCTTCAGGTAGCAGCAAGGTTACACTCCACGTAAATTGCGGTGCTGCCGCAGCGCGTTGAAATTGACAGGAGATTCAGTTAGAATGAAACTTACTTTTGTTGGTACAGCTATTATAGAAGCATTCAAGTCGTTTTTGCACAGTCGCTCTACTGTCCCCAAGTCAAGTCCAAGAGCGAGGACAATCAGCAGCCCCGTAGGCGTATTGAGGTGGTCATGTAGCGTGCCACGGGTACGAGAAAGAAGGAAGGAAAAATGTAGGGTGAAGTATGACGTCACTCTGCTTGCCTCGGCAAGCCAGCCTCTTCTGACACTACCCCTCTGCTCCATGTTTCGTCGGCCCGGTGGCACTGGGAAAAGAGTACAAGTTTTCCGCAGCATTTTTTTTCTGTATTGTATTCTTCTGGTACCAGCCTTATAGGTCTGATATTGTCTCAAGTTATTCACTTTTGAGTGCCTCTGATGTATTCCGTGTTCTAGGTCTTCAGTTTTCTTATTTCTTCTGTTTATGTGCTCATTTGGTGTTATCCGCACTTTAATTTTACTACGCAGAGTCATGTTTCCGTACATTGTCCCATTAGAGTTCCAAGACGGACCCTGGAGTAACGCTTCATATCATATTCAGGTTCTCACTTTTGCACCATTGGTCGTTTCAGATAGTACTTTATTGGTAAGACCCAAATAATCCCACTGTGTAATAGCGATATTCGGTCCGCTACTCCTTCTTACGCTTTCCGCAAATCACAATATATTCAAGCAAAATGACTTTTGTTCTTCGACTATCTAAAATCGTGTACTGTATCGGCAAGCTGTGTAACTGCGGAAAGTAGTATTGAAAAATTTATATACTTCTTTACCCTCAAGGCCAATGGTATTAAAGAGGGGAGTGGCAAAAAATGCAATCATAAAGAGAACAACAAGGCACAGTGATTTACAATAACAATTTGAAACAGGCATGAACCATATAAATGGGGGTTAGTGCCTCGCGAAATTGGTTCGTCATTAATAATTGATGCAATATCAGCAGGAAGGTGGTTCCACTCGATTGCTGTGCGCGGAAGAAAAGATTCAGAAAAAGCTTTTGTTTTACAAAATGAAATACCTATTTTATGGCAATGATCAATGCGATGGGACGTATATTGCCGTGGTGGAA